>NC_143566.1:86936060-87239090 GCF_054136105.1 Typopeltis vanoorti
CCTACAGATGTCTAAAATGTGATGGACACCAGACCAGCTTGAGCACCAAGCCAAGGACTACACTTGCTTGTTGTGCCAATTGTAGAGGACCTCACCCTGCAACTACAAGGGATGCCTTTTCCACCCAAAAAACGTGGGTCAGCAAGAGTTAACCCTGCACCTCCAAGTAATGACACCATAAGCAACCAAGCAGGTTGCTCTCCTGTTAGAAATACCTCAACTTCAGCAGCAAAGGAAGGCACGCGATCTTCATCCATGACAAAGGCATATGCAGAGGCAGCTCAAACTCAGATTCCTTCATCACATGAGCAAACAAGCTCCAACTTTACATCAGTTCTAAATGCATCTCTTGCCACCATGCCGCAGGAATTCAGCAAAGCAAGCTCCTCACCACCTTCCAAAAAGAGATTTTATCTAGAAACCCAATCCATACTGGCAGCACTACACAATGTATAAAAAACTCAAACCAAACTCACTCATGATAATAGCATGGAATGCTAATGGCCTGCTAAACAAAATCCTCGAACTGCAGAGTTCACTCACAGATACAATCCTGATATGGTCTTAGTTAAAGAAACAGACCTTAGGCCATGTTGGAAGTTTATTTTGCACTTGGTTAGACTATAATAAATTTAGTTAATCCTTTATCCAAGTGTAAGCAAACAAAGTTTGCGCATGAAAATATCTTCAGGACTGAGGCAAGGTGGTGCAACACCAGGTAACTCCAAGCAAAAGTGAACCAAGCTCTTATCACTCCTCGTCTCAGTATCTCCCATAATACAAAGCACATCTTCTTGCAGACATGTATACTGCTATGCATTAAGGGAAGGGCTACTACCCAGACCAGTTTCAACCTTTGAGGTCTCGACAGTGAGAGGCTGCCTGAGTATCTATGTTTGGGTCTGCCTCCCACTGACGAGACCTCAATAAAGGTCTAAACTGGTCTGGGTAGTGGCCCTTCCCTTAATGCACAGCAGTATACATTGATATAATTAACGGCTATTTTAGCCTGTTTTTGTTTAGGAGTGTCCCTTATATTTAATACATTGGCTAACATAACTCAAAAGGGGTATATATATATTTTAGGGCATCATGGGCAAGTATAGAAGGCAATTATGGCAGAATAAAAAATGTGGAAAAATTATGTATACATAAGTATACATGTCTGCAAGGAAATGTGTACATGTCCCGCAAGGAAATGTGCTTTGCATTATGGGAGATACTGAGACAAGGAGAGATGAGAGCTTGGTCCACCTTTGTTCGGAGTTGCACCACCTTACCTCAGTCCTGAGGATATTTTCAGGCGCAAACTTTGTTTGCTTACACTTGGATAAAGGATTAAACTAAATTTATTATAGATCTTAGGTCAGCCAATAGCCCAAAATTACAGGGCTTTATGATGTATAAAACAGACAGACTTACTGCCAGTGGAGGAGGCACAGCTGTATACATCAAAAACTATTTAAGCCACAACATCCTGACCAAGCCACAGACCAAGAACCTTGAGATAATAGATATTGAAGTTCACACTAAAAATACCAGCAGCATCAACTACATCGCATACAACCCACCTGGCATCCCACTGTTAGCAGCTGATTTGGGTTCCATTCTCAGCTCTACTGATTCCATTATTATGGCTAGAGACTTTAATGCTAAGCATACAGCTTGGTTCAGCTCCAGAATCAATAACAAAGGTCATTCTATATCACTACTCAACCCAAAACTCAATAGTTATGGCTTGACCTACAGAGCCCACTCATCACAGCCCAGCTGAAATCTCAGATGCACTTGACATAGTCATCCTCAGAAACATTAGATAACAGTATCAGCTGGAAACACTAAATGAACTGTCTTCCGACCACAATCCCATCCTGCTTAAGCTCCGTATGCACGAGCAACTCACTCCACCACTCATTTATACCTTGGGACAAACTCTAGAATTCTCCCAGAACACATTGGCTCAGTCCCTGTTATTCACAATAAAGAGGAAATAGATTTAGCTGTAAATAACCTAACCAGTCAAATCAAAAAAGCAATACAGTCAGTCACCAAAACTAGTCTTTCACCCGCTCAGTCGGATCTCTGAGGAAATCATGGATCTAATCAGATTAAAAAATAAAGCCAGAAAGAGGTACCATAACATAAGAGCCCCACAAGATAAAACAACTCTGAATAATCTAACTAGATAAGTCCATAAAGCTCTGCAAAAACATCGAAACCAAGATTGGGAAACCAAACTGACAAACCTAAAGTGAGAGGATAACTCCATCTCTGGAAATTCTTGAGAACCCTCTGCACTAAAAGGAAACTTATACCCACAATTTAGACTAATCTCTTCTTGGTCTGAATTTGTAAAAGTAAAAGCAGAAGCTCTAGCAGACAGCTTGGAAACTCAATGAAAAAAATTGACACATACCTCAAAGACAGATACATGCAGCTCAAAAATAAATTAAACTGTATCAACCAGATGCAAGGTCCTGGCAGGTGTGCTGCAGGGCTCACTTCTGGGGCCCCTTGCTGTTTTCTATCTACATAGCTGATATCCCTCAAAACCCAAGCTCCACAATCACTGCATTATATGCAGATGATACTGCTTTATTAACAAGATCTCTCAGCCCTAAACTGACTATCACAAGACTCCAAACCAGTATTCATATACTGGAGAAGTGACTGATGGACTGGAGGATCCAAGCAAACCTCCAGAAGAGTTCAGCTATGCTGTTCTCCAAAAAGAAAGTCCAGACCAAGGAGGACATACACCTGCTAGGAATCAAGATTCCATGGCAGACTGAGGTCAAATATCTCGACATGATGCTTGACAAAAAAACTCCAATTCACCAGTCACGTAAAACACGTAAGCTCGAAGACATCCAAAGTAATCTCACAACTCTACCCAATGATCAACAGAAGAAGCAAACTGGATATTTGGAACAAACTACTCATATACAGGATGGTAATATGCCCAGTCAATCACTTACGCATCTCCTGCATGGAGCCATACCTCAAATGCAAATATTCAAAAGCTGCAGAATATACAGAATGCCTGAGAATGATTCTGGATGCCCCATGGTTCATTAGAAACTCTCAGATTCACAGAGAAATCAGCACTCCCTACATCACATCCCTCCTTCATGATCTAACAGAAAAGTTCATCAAGACAAGCAATCATCCAAACCCATTGATCAAGCAAGCTTCAGATTATAATGAAGCAGAATTCTACAAAACAAAAGACCTAAGTCAATTCTATGCTCAGCTGAACACAGCTAATCTCACTGCCCTTCTAGGGAATGCTTAAAGCTCAATAACTCTCCACTCAAAGAACTTCCCTCAAAGGGGAATATGAAAAGCATATGCTTCACCCATCAATTCAGTAACATTCTGCCTTGGTATCACCTCTGGGTCTGGCTCCCACTGAAGAGAGATCCCAATAAAAGTCTAAACCAGTCTGGATAGTGACCCTTCCCATAATAATGTCTGCAAGGAGATGTGCTTTGCATTATGGAATACTAAGGCAAGTGATGAGAAGTTTGTCCACCTTTGCCACAAGTTGCCCCAGTCCTGATGATACTTCAGGTGCCAACTTCATTTGCTTACACATGGATAAAGGATTAAACTAAACATAATTTATAGTTTAACCAAGTGAAAGTGAAAATACTTCCAACATCCTATAGTCTGCCTTCCATACTCTGAAACTGAATCACAAACTTTCTCAATGGTCACTCACTATGTGTCATGATGAATGGCTCACTCTCCTCAGATTTCCGAATGCAGGAGTATCCGAGGGTTCGCACACTCTTCATCTTGTATATAAATGATTACTCTCTCAGAATTCCAATCCACGTCTTCCCACTATTTCACTTGGTTAGACTATAAATTATGTTTATAATTTATAGTCTAACCAAGCTTGAGCTGAGGGGTAGCTCTGTTTTTTTTTTTTTTTTAAGATCAAAAATGGCTTTAGCTCAACAGTTGCCAATCCTTGTTCTAGGGAGATCTGAGCAGACATGTTATCTGGGAAGAAGCAAAAGAACCCACTAGTGCCTCTGATTTTGATGTCAATATAAACACTAAAGCAGAGCATTCCTTTCTATGAACTTGAAAGAGCTGCTGGTAGACAACAGGCAGAAAATTTGGGTAGCCTGCAGGAAGAGAAACTGCATGATATGTATGAATGCCATGGTGGTAATGTAGTGGTATCAGTGCTATGTCGTCTACTAATATCTAGAGCTCATAAAAGTTTTTATTTGCAAACCAAAGGTTTATATGATAGTCTGATGGGTGCTGTACAGATTCTCCCACCATGGATAGAAAATATCTGGCCACACGTGATGGTCTGGCACAGATTTTATTTTCATGACATAATGACACAGCTATTGACAAAGGTGATTAATCTGCCTTGACATACAAGGGATTGGTGAAATTAGAAATGCACAAGTTGCAATTCCAACATCACAAAACACTCTGGCAGAAGCAAAGAGACTTGGGACCCATGATCAAGTTTTGATCCAATCAGTGTCCTGTATAACTGAACCTAAAAACACCTGTCAGTCCCCACAAGAGGTGGAAGATTCAATGGATTCAAACCTAGGTCTTTTCTGACCACAGTCATTAATGCCTGAGCTAATGACATAATCAGATATCTGTAAAGTAATGTTATATAAGTACAAGAAATATGCAATTCACCAATCTGCTCCACATAAAGAAAACATCATCAAATATGAATCTCAGAAGATCCATAGATAAAAGTATACGCACCTGAGGTTTGATATTCACTTTCTCCACAGCATTTGCTTCTAACCACTTGACATCAATTTCAATATCAAAATGTCCAATATTACAAACTATAGAATCATTTCGCATGTGAATGAAATGTTCACCATGAATGATATCCTTACAACCTGTAGTAGTGACAAATAACGAAGATTTTTTGCATGCCTCTTCCATAGTCATCACTTCATAACCTAAGTACAATATTCAATAAATACAATTAATAGCAGCAATCAACTTCAATCAAAAAAATTATTAGCAATTTTGATTGTCCTAATTTGAAGTGATGAATAAAATCAAATTTAACTGATTTAGTTATGTGAGTGTGCATAACTTGAAAAATATTGCAATACTAAATTTGTTTCTCGTAGACAGGCTTATACGTTGGTTATGCATTTCTAAATCACTTAGAGAATTGAACAACATAGATCCGAATATAAATTAAATTATACTTTAATAAATATTTCCGATATTTCGACAACGTCACGTTGCAATCTTCAAAAGGAACTTACAAAAAAAGGCACTTGCACGTAGGCACTACAACACAGTAACTGAGAATGAAGTGATGAAGCTATTGTTCTCCTAAAAGTCCTGATGGTGCCCCCTAGCAGGCTAAGTAGGTGTTCTTGGCTGTTGGGCTGAAGGTCTGCTGATGTAAGCCTCCCAAATTTGGGGCAGTCTCATACAACCAAATTTGTTGAGGTTTGGAGAGCTTCTTAGGGCTAAGGCTGATTCCATAAATAGTCTTTCGAATTTGTATTTGCTACAGTGTATTATGTAGCTTTCTTCCACCGTATTCTGTGGCATGTATCCAGAGCATGGTCTGCAAGACCAGAATTGCTATACTTGTGAAAACGGATGTAGTCCTTGTGTTCTGAAATTCTGATATTCGCTGTCCTGCCTGTTTGGCCAAAGTAAGAAAGTTTACAGCTGCAAGGGACCTGGTATACACCAGGTAGGTCTAGGGGAAGTGGTTGGACTTTAGTGGAGTGGATAAGGGATGCCAATTTTCTGTATGGTCTGTAACAGGAGGTCAAGTCATGTTTTCTTAAGATTTTGGTAATTTTTTTCCGAGATGCCTCGGCGGATGTGGGGAATGGTGATGGATTTAGAGTAATCCTTGTTGTGGAGGGGAGGGGTTGTAGTTTGTAGGTTACAATATTTTTTGGATTTTTTTTTCTGGGGGGGGGGGGGGTAGCCATTGGCTGAGAAAGTTGAGAATGCGATTTAGTTCAGTGTTTAGGGCCATGTCGTTAGAACAAATTAGTTTAGCCCTGTTGTATAGTGTTTTCACCACTCCATATTGTTGTGCAGGGAGTGGGGGATTGTTGGTGAATGTACTTGCCTGTATGGGTGGGTTTCCTATAAACTGAGAAAACCAAGGTTCCATCAGGCTGGCAGGTGACTAGTGTATCTAGGAAAGGGAGGCTGTTGTTTTCCTCTTTTTCCATGGTGAACTTGATTCTGGGGCGTTAGTTGTTTAAGTGTGTTAAGAAGGAGAGGAGTGTATCAGCCATGTGGCCAAATAGCGAACACTTCATCAACGTAGTGAAGCCATATGGTGGGTTTTTGTGGGGCAGAGGCTAAGGCTTTTTCTAGTTCACCATGGAAAAAGAGGAAAACAACAGCCTACCTTTCTTAGACACACTAGTCATCCACCAGCCTGATGGAATCTTGGTTTTCTCAGTTTATAGAAAACCCACCCATACAGGCAGGTATATTCACCAACAATCCCCTCACAACAATATGGAGTGGTGAAAACAATATACAACAGGGCTAAACTAATCTGTTCTAATGACATGGCCCCAAACACTGAACTAAATCACATCCTCAACACTTTCTCAGCCAATGGCTACCCCCCCCCCCCCCCCCCCCGAGAAAAAAAAATCCAAAAAATATTGAAACCTACAAACCACAATCCCCCTCCACAACAAGGATTACTCTAAATCCATCACCATCCCCAAAATCTTAAAAAACATGACTTGACCTCCTGTTACAGACCATACAGAGAACTGGAATCCCTTATCTGCTCCACTAAAGACCAACCACTTCCCCAAACCTACCTGGTGTATACCAGGTAGGTTTGGGGAAGTGGTTGGTCCCTTGCAGCTGTAAACTGTCTTACTTTGGCCAAACAGGCAGGACAGCGAATATCAGAATTTCGGAACACAAGGACTACATCCATTTTCACAAGTACAGCCATTCTGGTCTTGCAGACCATGCTCTGGATACATACCACAGAATACGGTGGAAGAAAGCTACAGTAATACACTGTAGCAAATACAAATTCAAAAGACTATTTATGGAATCAGCCTCAGCCCCTAACAGCTCTCCAAACCTCAACAAATTTGGTTGTATGAGACTGCCCCAAATTTGTGTGGCTTACATCAGCAGACCTTCAGCCCAACAACCAAGAATAGCTACTTAGCCTGCTAGGGAGCACCATCAGGACTTTTAGGAGAACAATAGCTTCACCACTTCATTCTCAGTTACCGTGTTGTAGTGCCTATGCACATGTGCCTTTTTTGTAAGTTCCTTTTGAAGATGGCAAAGTGACATTGTTGAAATATCAGAAATATTTATTCAAGTATAATTTAATTTATATTTGTATCTACGTTGTCAATTCCTTAAGTGATTTAGTAATTTGTTTCATATCATGAAGATGATTTGTCACAGCTTTCTCGAATCAAATTCAAGTGAAAGATAACAGCATGGCTTAAAAGCCTAACTCAACTGATAAAGCAAGCACAACCAATACAAAAAATAATGACCATTATTAGTTAATGCTGCATGAAATTATAAAGTACATTCTCTCTACTGGATGATCTTTCTTTTCGAGATTAGGCCTATTCAGAAGTAGCCTCAAAATCTTGAATAGTTATACCTGAATTTTTACTTTCATACAATATTTATTTTCCTTTACTTAATACTATCTTGCTTTAACTATTAATGCAAGTAAGTTGGCCTTGTCTTTTGGTGAGGTAACTACAGTACCATCTGGATGTGAGAGTGGCAGAAACTTGGGTGGACAGAAGTTTTGCCCAGTGGCCTTGGCAAGGAACCAGACTGAGTAACTGCCATTTGGGCAGGAGGCGAGTTTCAGCATTTGGCTCTTTCAAAGTCTGACATGGACTCTGTAATGATTCTTTTACAACTGTTGCAGGCTGGAGTATAGGCAGAGAAGGCAGCTGAAGTTTTAGTCTTGAACCAATTGTGGTAAGCAGAGGTTTTTTTTTTCTTTTACACTTTGAGAACCAAGGCTTGGATGATGGCTGGGTGTTTGGACTGGAACAGAGGATGGAAGCCTTGATTTCTGTGAGGATGATCTCCGTTATTCGGAGTGAGGGTGTTTGGATCAGAAGAACTGAAGCAGGTAGTCTGACCATGGAAAGGAGGAAGAGAAGTCATGGAGGTCCTACTAGTTGGCATCCTTGTAGTGGCAATGGATACAAGACTGAACTAGTGGATGTAAGTTGTTCTGGAGCAAAAGGGACTTGTATGAGGTTGTGGTCTGAGTTTAAGAGGAGAATTGACAACTACAGTAAACTGCTGATTTGCAAAACTTGAATATAAACCACATGGCTCTTTATAAGGTTCCATTTACACTATAGAATGTTTGAACAGTTTTTCCTTTGTCACCTTTTCATTTTTTTTTTTTTTCGAGGGCAATAAAAACTGAAGCAGGCAAATTCTTATTTTGAATGGTTCCGATTTATACAAATCGGAATTTACATAGCATATTAGCCCAGCTTTCAAATCTCCAAGTTAAAACTGGTTTGAAAACCATCCTGTATAAAGCTAGTGTTCTACTTTCCCCTTTTTTCTTATTCCAAATAAATTTATGAAACTAGTTCACCTTTTTCTTCTTTAGCTAGTCAAACCTCAAAGGTTCTTAGCTGCATGCACCAGCTTCTTCCATTCCTTTCGGTCTTCAATGACATTATGTCTATTTGATTGAATTTATGACAATCAGAAGATTTCCATGTTTGTATATATTCTTCCTCAAACAGTGCTGCTTATTAAATTTTTGGATGTAGCCAAATTAATTCATCTTTCTCCATTAATATTTATCTCTTCATGAAGGCTTTGGTTTCCAATAACTTTCTATAAATTTCTTCTTTTCCAATAGCACAACATACCAGGTTTGCTTATTCTGTTGTCTATTTCCATATTTAATTTGCCATCTTCAGGAATAGGTGAATAAGAATGATACTCGCTTTGTGAAGAGTCAGTCATAACTTAGTAATCTAACTTTTTATAACAGAGTGACAACTGAGTTGGATAAAGGAAATGGCTACACAATTATACTGCTGAATTCTGCAAATGTGTTTGAAAGGAGACCACATGGAGCTGTTAAGCAAACTGCAAGAAATGGTGATGGATAAGAAACTGCCAATATCAATAAAAGGGTGGCTAATGTACATATCAATAAAAGTAGTATATGGAGGATCAGAAATGCTTGGACCAATATTGTTTAATTTGTACATAAATGATATAGGAAATAATTTGAAAAGAGATATTCAGTGTGCTGATGCAAAATTGGGTAGGATAATATTTAATCAAGGTAATGTCGAGAGTTTGCAGGATAATTTAAATAGGCTGACGCATGGACAAAACTGTAATAGATGTCAATTTAAAGTGAAAAAGTATAAAGTTATGCATTTTGGGATATAAAGATTATAAGCTGTGTACCACATTGAGGGAACTATACTCTAGGAATCTGATGAAGATAGAGAACTTAAGTTTAGAGTGCATATTGCTAAAGTAGCCAGGTATCTCACAAGATTATTTGGTTATTGAAGAACACACTAACAAGCTGAGAAATGAGAAGTTATCATTCCTCTTTATAAAGCCTTGATACAACCATATCTGGATTACTCTGAACAAGTCTTGTCCCCTATATTTTTTCTGGATGAGGAAGTGGTAGAGAGGATCCAGAGGTGAGTGGTCTACAGAATGCTCTCTATAAGGATTAAGGATTTGTGGATTGCAAAAGTTGGTTGATAGGAAAGGAAAAAAGAAAAAAGGGAAGGGATATGTAGAACCATAAGTTACTTAAAGCTTTTTTTATAGGATTGATGCAGGATGATATGTTTCAGCACTTGGCTAGAGGGGCTAGAACAAGAAGTCATACCTGGAAGTTGGGTAAGAGTGTGATTAGGAACAGTGTGAGGACTAGATTTTTAGCTTGGAGTGATGAATGAATGGAATAGGTTGCCCAAGTCAGTTGAGTGCATTTTTCTGTTAATGGTTTCAAGGCGAGGTATGATAGTGTTAATAGTTTGGGTCTCTCAAGTCGTCAGACTCCATAGAGGTGCCTGTGCAGCAAATAATAATCTTTACTAAAAATTGTTCTTAAAAGAGCTGAAATTGTTTCCTTATCATATAGGTTCTGTTCATGCCCCTAATCCTCCTCAAGATTCTCGTATCTATGTTCTCTAGTCTTTTGTCAAGTGTTTTATTTCTAACTCGGCTCTCACATCCATAAGTTAAAATTGGTTTGAACACTGTCTTGTATACAACTAATTTAGTGTTTTGACTAATGTTTCTCTCATTCCATATAAATTTATTGAGTTGACTTCCAACCATAGCAGCTTTGTTGATTCTGTTGTCTATTTCCATATTTAATTTACCTAAAAATTGTCTTGTTAATGCTGATTTTCATACCAAATCTATTACAACAGTTATTCAATTTAGTCAGGGAATCTTGCAGATTTCTACTGGATTTATTTAAGTATAACATCTGCATAAACTAAAGAACCGAGATTAACATCTCCAATTTTGATATCAGGTTTAATACTGCTTTCCTTCATAATGCAATCCATATAAATAATGAATAACAGAGAGGATAATGTACATCCTTGTCTGACCAGATTTATCAAACCATCTTCCTGTACTTCAATTCTAACTCCTGACTTACAACTCAAATGAAGACTAAGTACTGCGTGATATAAAGTCCCATTGACACCATATAACTATAGCTTTTCTCTTGCCACTTTGTCATATGCCTTTTGCAGGGCTACAAAACTTGAATATTGATCTTTGTTATATTCCTGCGATTTCTCAACTATTTGTGGTAAAGTGAAAATTTGATTCTTGACAGCCTCTATTTGGCTGGAATCCAGCTTCTTCTTCACCAAGCTTCCCGTCCACAATCCTTCTCAACTGTTTCTCAAGTATACTTTTCTAAGTATACTTGAGAAACCAGAAATGTCTTACCAGGAACACTCAGTAGAGAAATCTCTGTAGTGCTCACATTGTTTTATTTTCCTTTTTGTATACAGATACTATGAAAGCTCTACTCCAAATCATCTCTAATTCATCCCTCTGTCCAGGTTTTCTGAACTATGTAATGTAGCCACTGCAAGACTTTTATACCTCCATATATGAGCATTTCTGGTCAAATATCTATTCCAGGTGATTTTCCACATTTCAGACTTTTGATAGCTTTTTCTACTTCAAGTAGAGATGTGTTCTTGATTACATGCCTGTTGAGTGTTTTTTTTAACATTGTGCTTTCACCACTTGTTTCATTTAGCAACTCTGGCTGAATCAATGTTTTCTTCAGGGCTTGCCACTGAATCTCCAAAGTTTGGTTCCTGTTCTGAAACATTCATTTTTTCTTAAATAATGTTTGTGCATTTTAGTCTACAGTTAACAACTGTAGACTAAAATGCACAAACATTTAAGAATTAATTAATTGAATTTCATATTGAAAAGAACATGTGAGAAAGTTTTAATATGAAATTCGATTTTATCCGGCCAAGACTAAATGGTGATCACTTCCAATTTCAAATAGTCTGTGGTGACAATAACAGTCAATGAGACTTTTCTTATTCCTTGCTTCTCTCTATGTGACTTTGTGCACATTTTTATGTTGGAACATTATGTTAATAATAACCAGTCCATGTCCTGAGCAGATCTAGTAGGTATTTGCATAATCAGCTTTGTTCTTTTCTCCAAATTTTCCCAAAATATTTCTGTATGTCTGATAATCATTTCCTACTCTATTTAGATCTTGAACAAGGACCAACTTTTCCTTTTTTCATTGTGTCAGTTGCTTTCTCTAAAGCCTCAAAAAAATTCCTGCATTTCTACCCTAATACCTTCTGTGGGACCATAGGCACAAATAAGTCTCATTGTCCAGTTCCCCATTCTCATATTTGCCCACATCACTACTTGATACTGCCTGCCATTCCAGATTAGCATTGTATTCAGTGTTGAATACTATAGCTACTCCTTTTCCCTGATTGTTATTGGCTGAATATAACATTTTGTATTTATTGCTTAGAAAGAACTCACCAATTTGTCTTTTTTAATTTCAGTCACCCCTATTATGTCGATCTGGTACTTAATCAAATCTAGTTCCATTTCTTTGCCATTCAGGATTCTTATGTAGATAGTACTGATCTTGAACTCTGGTGATGTTGAGTTTGGGTGTGTTTCAGGATTTGTTCCAGTAGCTGACTTTGCTGTTCACCCTGGTACACAGACAAAAATAGGGGCCTTGTTTAACCAGGCAACAACACCCTAGCCTGCATTAAATTCTGTCATGAAATCAACATACTCTTACTGAATTCAAGAGTATAACATCTGCATAAAGCAAAGATTTTGACATGCTGTTTTCCCTTCACAATGTGTTCCACGTAGATGAATAACAGTTGAAAAATATTCTGTTCCTGAAAACCTTTATTTAGCCTGAACCTGCTTTCCCTTCCACAATTTTCTTAACATCTGGAGTCTAACCTCTTGACTGAGCAGGCTTTCTTATGCAATGTAGCCATTTAAAATTTTTAAACCTCCATATGAGCATTTCTGGCCAAATATCTACTCCAGCTACTATTCCACAAATTTTTTCAAGTTTTTTTTTTTATAGTTGAAGTACTGATATGCGCTCCTGATTGAAAGGAAATTAAAGTGGAATGCACAGTTCTGTTGTTGGTTTCATTTAGAAAATTTCAAATTATTTACTTCAACTATCTGGAATATCTTTTTTTCATGTCACTGATTCCTTATACAGTACTTTACTCCATTTCTAAGCTTTTTTCCCCAACAGTCTCCAAAACATTTTGTCAATCTGATATTTATCAGATATATTCAGATATCTATGTATAAGAGAGGTGGTCAGCACTTGAATTCATCTGACATCAGGAGCTGGAAAAAGTACTTCTTGGTATGAGACCAGAGTCAGGGAAACTATCAAGGGAGGAATGGGAAAAATGTGTGTGAAAGTTCAGCTGGGGTATGCAAATGTGATAAAGATATGAATGTCTTTGAACATGGTTATGTATGTGGCAAAAGGGTGGAAAAATATGCTTTGAGTTCGGACCTTTTATGTCTGGGGAGGAAAAAGAGAAAGTCGTACGACAAGGCCAAATACATTGCATATCTAATTATAAGAATAAGCTAGATGGTAATTTATGTCTATACACAAATGCCAGGAGCATCAGAAACAAAGGGGTTAAGTTTGTTGCTTTATTGAATATGACATGGCCTAAGATTGTTGTATGAGAGCTAATGAAACCTAGCTATCAGAATCAGATATGGTAACTGGAATTGAATGTAATGGGTATACTATTTTTAGGAATTACAGAAAAGATAGGAGAGAAGAAATACTACTAATATCAGATGACTTAAGTCCAGTTAGGATAGAAACCCAAGAAAAATTATGATAATAACAATGTTCCATGTAGCAGTGAATTTGAGTCAATCTGGTGTGAAATGGAGGTTAACAGAATGAAATATATGGTGGGGTGTTGCTACAGACCTGGCAGCTCTGTTGCAGGGGATGAAGAATTGCACTGCCAATTTAGCCTTAAGGGTACCCAACAAGTGATCATTATGGGTGACTAATTTTCCAAACATTGATTGGGTAGATGAGAAATCTCATAAGAAAGAAATTTAAAAAAAAAAAAAAGGAACTCTTAAGTCAAAAAGTGTTGGATTTGCTCAGCGTCAGAAGGGGTCTCTTTTAAGAATACAGCTATTTTACCAGTTCATGATAGTGATCATGCTGTGCTTTTTTGGGAAATACTTAATTAAACTGATGCTCTGATTAGAACAGGTTATATGTTGAACTACAAAGCTAGAAATTATGATCATCTTAAGAGAATACTATCTTTAGTCTCACGGTATCAGTTACTGAATGGAAAAAATGTCAGCAATATATGAAAATCTTTGAAAAAGTGCTTAAGTATCTGAATGTATCCTTAGTATTCAAAGAATAAAGAGGTTAGGAGTGAAACGGAAGTGCAACCTTATTAAGCAAGAGATCCACAATAAGATGTGGAAAGAATATCTTGAGAATAACAATGAGAGGTGTTATGAAATATGTAAAGCACAGGCCAGAAAAGTAGCAAGTATTGTGCAGAAAACCAAATCTGAGTATGAAAAGAAATTGGCCATACAAGCTAAAGGCAATCTGAATGAACTGTATCATTATGCCACAAGCAAAAGAAAGAATGAATATGAAAGAATAACTTTATTGAATGCAGATGGTGCTCTAGTGTCAGAAGCTAATGCAATTGTCCAATTAATGAGTGCTCACTTTGCTAAGATATATCAAACAGGGGTATGTAACATGGCACACAACGCTACTGCTACATGGGATGAAGAGTAAGAGATTCATGAAAATGAGGTTGAAGAGCTGTTGCATAACCTGGATAAGAATTTGTCTATAGGAACAGATGGAATATCAGTCCATTTGCTAAAGGAATGTTCAACCGAAATGGCTAAGCCTATCACATGTTTGTATAACTTGAGTCTCAGCTCAGGAATGATTACACAGGAATGGAAGGAATGAATGATAGAATGAATGACTACCGACCTATCAGTATCTCTGGTGTGGTAGTGAAGATTTTAGAGATGTTGGTAAGAACTCTCATACAGAAATGGGTAGACAAACATGCTATACTCTGCAAGGAGCAGCATGGGTTTACCAAAAGGAAGGCCATGTTTTAGCAATCTGCTTATATTTTATAACAATATTATGGCCAAGTTGGATAAAGGGAATGGATACACTATGATAATGTTGGATTTTTCAAAGTCATTTGATAAGATACCATGCAAAAGGCTGTTACATAAACTGGAGAATATGGGATTGGAATATAAACTCTTGACTTGGATCAGGGAATCGCTGACAGACATCAGAAAGTGGTATACAGTGGATGTGAATCTGCCAGATTTAAGGTGACCAGTGGTGTACCTCAGGGTTCAGTCCTTGGGCCATTATTATTCAGTCTATACATTAGTGATATCAAGAAGGATCTAACATCAAATGTGCAACTGTTTGTCGATGATGCAAAGATATAGGCAGGGCAATCAGGGATGCTACTGATATTCAGCACTTACAAAATGATTTGAACAGGCTGCAAATTTCGACAAACGAAAATGGCTGTCAGTTTAATGTTAGTAAGCGTAAACTTATGCACTTTTGCAAGATTAGATTTCCAGCAGCATATTATATTAACAGGGTTATGCTACAAGATAATGAGGAGGCAAGGGATCTTGCAATATTGATGAATATGAATTTGAAGTTCAAAGGTCACATAGCAAAAGTTGCATATACAACTCAAAAGGATAATTGTGATGTTGAAGGGAACCTTGACATACATCTGGATTACTATGCACAGATTTGGTCTCCCAGATTCCAAAGGGATAAGGAAGATGTGGAAAGGGTGCAAAAGAGTTAAAGATTATATCTGGATTATGGGATTTAGATTATGAGGACAGACCGCGAGTATCGTCATCTGATGAAATTTTTCATTATATGGAAAGTGGGAAAGAGAACATGAGGGACATCCATGGAAGTTAAGCTTGTTCACAGTCAAAAGTAAGAACTAGGTTTTTCTCTCATGAGCAGTGAGAATGAAATAGTTTGTCTTTAGGGGTAGAGTGTATCTAGTGTGAATGAATTTAAGGGAAGATATGACAGCTGGTTTGGGTGATTTATAGCTACCCTCGATGAGTCCTTGAATGCCTGGAGATCTCAGATAATATTCTTACCAAAATCTTCCCATGACTTGTTCAACCATGGAGTTATGATTTTTCTATCCATACAACTTCACCACATGCCTCCACAAGAAACAATGTTTCCTTCTGTCTGCTGATGTTTTCTCAAATTGTTTTAGCTACATAATATTTGAATCTATAGTTCACATCTGAAAATCACTTTTTAAAATATTTTGTACATGTTTATTTTAAACATGAAGTTCATTTACATATTGCTCAAAATGGGGATTGCTTTCTATTTCAAATTCCCTGTAATCTGGTGTCTTGAAACAGCATGAAGATAAGTACCAATAAGTCAATGAGATTCACTGCTTGTGTCTTTTCTCTAAATGAATTTGTGCACATCTGTGTTAGAATATGAGCAAGAGTAATGACTAGTGAATGTCCTGAACAGAGAAATACAGCAAGTACTTATCTTTGTTAGCCTTGCTATTTTTTTATAAATTTTCCCAAAACATTTCTATGTCTTGTTGGAAGTTTTTTCACTTCATTATACTATAAATTAGAGATACCAAGAAATTATATACTTGGTTTAATCCTTTATCCAAGTGTAGCAAACAAAGTTTGCACCTGAAGTATTTTCAGGACTGGGGTAACTCGTATAAGGAATCTAAGACTTCACATCACTTGCCTTAGTATCCCATAATGCAAAGCACATCTCCTTGCAAACAGACATGTATAATGCTATGCATTATGGGAAGGTCACTACCCAGACTGGTTTCAACCTTTGAGGTCTCTTCAGTGGGAGCCAAACCAAGAGGTGATACTAAGGTTGAAGTAATGCAGAAGTCATATTTTCATGAATTGCCAAAAGGTGTCATCACACCTTATTAAATTACTCTGGATTAGAGAATTTCTATGTCTTATAAGTATTCCTTTCTTACTCTGCTCTTTAGACTTCCAACAAGAACAAACTTTTCCTTTGTCAGCCACCTTCTTTAATTATCTGAAAAATTCCTCCACTTCTTTCTTAGGACCTGCGGGACCATAGGCACAAGTGGGTCTTATCGTCCAATTCACCGTTTTGATTACCTACATCAAAAATTGATATCCTGTCATTCAAAATCATCGTGTTTAGTGTGGAATATCTAGGATGCAAAAAATCTTTATAAGGGGTTTTCATTCAGATGGATGCGAGTTAGCCAACCTTGTGCAAAGGCAGCAGGGTTTATCGTGGAAAACATACTAGACAGAAGAATACAATTTACAGATATAACACTGACCTCATAGAAAGGTTGTTTAAGCCATAAATCAAAAATGAGCAAACATGCTAGGGTCTACCTTTTCTGTTGAAATATCCTTTGCTGATGACCATCTTGAATTCTGCTAGCCTATCCTTATTTGTTTGGTATTTAGATAGATACCTATTAACAGGATGCACCACAAAAAGGTGAGAACTAGATATTTGATCAGAAGCTCAATCTGTTCTCACTATTCCTTAAAAAGCTATGATAAGCACAGGTCTCCTCCCAGCAACCGTGAAGTCAACTCAAGAAAAAAATTGATCGTGAAAAGAGTAGCATATTATCAAAAGGATTGCCAAATTAGGATCTTCCTTTCAGAAATTATGAGTGAAAGCCAGATAACAGAAGATCTCTGGTGCTTTCATAAGGTTCTTTTACCAGATTTTCTTTATCCCACTTGAAATAGACTACATGGAATGATAAGCTTATTTTAGTCAAAAGGAAAAAAATAATAACAATGATAATACTTCAGAGTTAATAAGATTTAGATATAGCCAGCAAAGGTTGGTCGATTGGTAGAGCCTCTGCTACTAATGGCTCGCGAAAAGTTAAGCAAGTTTGAGCACAGTTAGTAGCTGGAAGGGGTTCAGTCATTCAATGCTGTTGGTCAATGAGTCTTTGGACTCCATGGAGGTGTCGCATAATAATATCAAATTACTGATATACTCTAAAGAGTATACACAATATTATGACTACTCTATATCACTGTTCAACATTAGTATTAACTCCTATTACCAATTTTTCTCCAAATTCATCTGCATCAAGAACTGTTTTGCTACATTTCTTCTCCCATTCTGTTTAAGTAACCATACCATTTTAGATTAGCTCCGTTTACACATTCTTGAATATTAACAATACCAACCACCTTCTTATCTTCATTTTTAAGAAGCTGATGCGATCTATTCACCTCTAATGTTTGACTGTTTTGTCTAATGAAACTCAGTTACATAAGCTAAAACTGATTTGAAAACTCTTATTTCAAAAGGTTATTGTTTTGGCTATTTTTTCTTATTCAATAAGAATGTATTTAGATTGCTCTCCAACATACCAGCTCTGCTTGTTCTATTGGATATTCCCATATTTATTTTTGGTGCCCCATATAGCTAAAATATTTCACTCATTCTACAATGAGAATGCAGGTGATGTTTTCCATGTTTGTGCTATTTTCAGGTTTGTATTTACTGCTGTATGTTGTATTTACAAATTTCATGCCAAATTTGTTATCTTGTTATCAGCTATTCAATCTAGTCAAATCCTGAAGACATGAATGTGGATTTATTTAGGAATATGTTACATCTACAAAAGATAAAATACCAAGTTGATTTTTTTTTTTTTTTTTGTATCAGGTTTGATGACACTTTCCTTCATATAGTGATCCATGGAAATGAACAGTGGAGATATTTACCCTTGTCTCACACCTGATTATACATCAAACCACTTCCTACCTCTCAATTTTAATTGCTGATTTACAACTTTATATACAGACTATGTTGCTCTTTATAATGCTTCCTTATACAGAGATAGATTTTTGATCATGAAAGTGTATCAGGAAAAATAAAAATTTAAAACAATCACCAATAGGGAAAGACTTCTAGCACTTTATACTCTGATTAAGACTTGCACACAATGTGTTTCAAGAAACAATTATAAAATGGGAACACTTGAAAAACAGAAGTTTGAAAAAAAAAAAAAAAAAAAAAAAAAATACAATAAAACAAAAATTACAAAAAACACTTAATAATAACCGGCTTCTTAATGAAATTATGCCTTTTTCTTTTGATGTCTGCAGCATCAATAGTAAAGAAATCTTACTGCTCAGAGAACACCTTACTTGCAAACCATAGAATTAAAAAAATAAAACTACATCTAAATGCAGAGAAGAAAATAAACTTTGATAAATTAATGCATAAGCATATTCTGACCCATCCATCATAATAAAATTACTTTAAAAACAAATAAAGCAATATTATCACAGAATAAAAAGGATAACTAGTTGCATTAAAAAAAAAGTGATATCAAACTTGATATTAGAATCAAGTATCAAACTTAGTTCTTTACTTCATGCATATGTACTCAGACAAATCCAGGCAAGTCTTCAGGATTCAGTTGTAACAAATTTGCAATGAAAAGACCAAAACTACGAAAGTGAGCAAAAAACAGAAAATATCAGCTGCATTCTCAATGCAAAGACTATAAAATAAGTAAAAGATTTCAACTATTTAGTTTAATGAAGATGTTTTGTTTTGAAACAAAATAAGCAAAGTTGGTATGATGAGCCAGTTGAATAAATTTATATGGAATAAGAAATTAGTCATAACACTAAACTAGCAATATATCAGATGTGCAAACCAGAAGTACTGGATTTGTCAGAACTTGGATAGAAATAATGATTAGATAATAGATGTGAGAGTTCTCAGAAAAAAATTAAAGGCAAACAGATGGTATCAGTAATAAATACACTACTGACAAAAGCATTTGGAAACCTTGTAAAAAAGAATTCTAATTACATCTTTAGTACTGAGTGGGACCATCTCTGGCCTTGACAGCACCTACTTTAGAGCATGTTTTTAACCAAATTGATATAATGTAATAGGAATGTTCTTTCATTGCTCATGCAAAGCTACCCATATATTACTGATGATGGCTGCTGTGGTCTGGAGCAAATTCAGATCCAAACCCCATCAAACATCTTTGAGATGTTCGATGGGATTAGGATCTCGACTGAGCCAGCCAGTCCAACACTGTCATTTTGTAAAAACCAGTCTCAGGCATGCAGTGTAGTATGGCATGGAGCACTGTTGTGCTGAAACATGCAAGGGTCACTGCTGAAGTGCTTCCACAGCATCTGAAGCATGAATACAGGATGTTCAGGTAGCTATCAGATATCATGTTTGGGCATATCCAACTGAAACACCTCTATACCATTACCAAGCCTCCAAACTTGACAAATGGAATGATGCAGTCCTGCAGAAACCGTTCCTAGGTAATCTCCAGATCCAAACATGACTATCAGAGTGAAACATCTGGAAGCATGATTTGTCACTCCAGAGAACCCTTTTCCAATTAATTGCCAAGAATGGTGTGAAAGAAACCAGTCCAAACATCATTTGACTTTTGGCATTTGGGGGGGGGGGGGGGATGAGTGGCTTGTTCACAGCAGCTCTGCCATGGTAACTTAGTTACATTCCTTAGTAACTAAGGAATGTAACTCTTTGCAGACAGATGTCCCTGCAGCATTTTCCAGGTTGAATGCAAGATCTGCCACTGATGTTCTGGATGCTCGAATATTCTGAAAGCGAAAGAGCTTGTCGATCTTGATCAGCGAGTGTCAGTGGCCTCCCAAGGCATTTTCCTGCTGTGGTAGCACCATCAACTTTCCATCTATGAATGGCACAAGCAATAGTAGGCTTTGGTATACTAAGATAGGTAGCAACGTCATGGACAGAAAGAGCACTGATGTGACACCCAACTACCATCCCATGCTGGAAGTCTTTCTGTTCAGCTGAACATAGCATCTTGAGAGTGCAAAACATGCAGTACATCATACTTTATTACCATACTTACACTCGCTGAATATTTGAGTGTGGTAGGATCCGAAATTTGCATGGCATGTAAAGCGTCCAAGTACTTTTGTCAACAGTGTATATTAAAAATGGTGACATAAAGAAGGAATTTGATATTGTTAGCATTCAAGAATATGCAATGCAGAACTAATCTAAGGAGATATGGTCACAAACAAAATGGGAGATGAAAGGTTAGCAAAACATGTTTGATGTCAAGGCAGCAGGAAAGTAAACCCACAGGGAGACCAAGATCTAGCTAGATTGAATCAATCAGAAGTATCCTAAAGACCAAGATATTATATACAAAAATATTGAGGTACTGAAAAATAACAGACTAATTTGGGGGAATTGTTCACAGAATAAGCTAACTAATACCTTTTATTCCCTTATAGGGAGTAGGTGAAGCCTTTTAACGCTATCTAGCTTTGGAGACTGAGTGAGCAGTTCAATCTCCATCAATAGCCAATCAGAAATAGCTGGCCCATGACTCATGACCATTACTAATCATAAGTGGCCACTAATGAAAAGATGGGAAAACAAGTGCTGCCATCTCTTGGTACATAACCTTAACAGGATATGCTGTCTGAAATAGAACCCACACTATGTTCTATTTTTTTGAGTTTACAGGACAAAAAACTCCCTTGCCCATGCCAAAGATTGACGAACTCAGGAACCGGTTGAAGAAAGGCCTAGAAAAAGTTGTCTGTGACTAAACTTGAACTAAGTATTTTGGGGCACCCTAGTACAAAGGATGCAAGCAACACTTCCACTGAGCTACATAGGCCCATAGAAGATTAGTGATAATGTAAACTTAGCCCACGATAGTAGGAAAAAGACTAAGAGAAAAACTAAGATATAGGTGGATTAATACAGTAAGTGCCTTAGAAAAGAGAAACATAAGATCTGATAATGCTGGAGCTTTGACAGATAACAGATTAATTCGGAGAAAAACTGTCAATAGGAAGCAATGATAACTTTTTCAGTACTAGGCCTGTGTAGCTCAGTGGAAGTGGTGCTTGCATCCTCTGCACTTGGCCGTTTGACTTAAGTTCAAGTCTAGTCACTGACTGGAGGAACTTTTTCTAAGGCTTTCTTTGACCGGTTCCCGAATTAGTCGATCTCTGGCATGGGTAAATGGGTTTTTCCTCTTGGAAACTCTGGTTTTTCATCCCATAAACTCAAGAAAATCTACTGTAGTACCAACATTATTTCAGACAGTGACATCTTGTTAGGGTTAGGTACCAAGAGATGGCAGCATTTGTTTGCCAGCCTCTTCATTGGTGGCTGCTATAATTAGTGATAGACATGGGCCAGCTATCTCTGATTGGCTACCAGTGGAGCATGAACTGCCCACTCAGTCTCCAAAAGCTAGATAGGATATAAAGGCCTCGCCTACTCCCTATAAGGGAATAAAAGGCGTTAGCTGATTTTTGATTTGATCATGTAGTACTAACATAATATCCAGTAACCCAACCCCACGGGAACATATCAGAAATCTGATGGTAAACTTGGTCATGTAATATACTGTTATGGTATTTGGTACATCTCTTGAGGATACATGAAGAAATTGATGAATATTGTATGCACACTTGATTGTATGCCTCCTTAACATTTTCTAATGCTGTTCTGTCACTACTTATTTCATTTAATAATCTTTCGAAGTAATTACTCCAGACATCCAGAATAACTATCTTCAGCTTTATATCTATCATTAATTCCTCTTACAATATTCATTATTCCATTTTAAGCTTTTTCAAAAGCTTCTGGAACATTCTATCTTCTATACTCTTACCTAAGTCTTCTCATGACTTTAGCTACTTTTACAACACGACTTGGCATTCTTCTCTGAGAGACCGATTTACCTGCTAGGAAGGTTTGATGTTATTTCTTTACAAAGGACTGCCTTTTAGTGTTTGAATTCAACAGTAAGTTTGGATTTTATCTTTACAAAACAATCCCACCACATATCTTCTTGGCTGTCAATGTGTTTTTTATAGTTGCTGAATTCCAAAGTTTGGTTCTGATTTTCACAAAATCACTTTTTCTGAATACAGCAATACATAACTTAATAATAATGCAGTTAATGCATGCCAAAAATAATAAATACTAACAAACTTCTGAGCAGAGCATTAACATAATGGGTTTCAGTGTGACACCTAACAGATTTTAGGCAGAACACTAATTTCAACCAGTGCAAAATCATTGAATTGCTTATTAGAGGCCTGAAATAGCTTGAAAAAGTTCATTTGATCTCTACAGCAAGGTTTCTTAACTATGTAAAATATAAAAACACAAAAATTACAAACAAAAAAAAATTAAAATAGGAAAAAATTCTTATCCCCTTAAAATCCTCAAGGAAAGTGATTGCCAAGATGAGGAAAGCTAAATCAGATTATGAAAATTTAATCAAACAGGTCAAAGAAAATCTAAGAGAACCTGCTTAAAGGCAATGTCCCTGAACTGGTTGTTCAATTTGTCTCAGTACATGCAAGATTCTTAAATGGAAAGACAAATTAAATTTGATTATTCAAAGAGTGGAACTAAGACTGATACTAATTGATCTATAATTTGCAGTATCTTGTACAGTCATCAAGGTATTACACTAGTTAAGAAATGCAACCAAAAGGCAGATAGACAACACCAGGATCTTCTATAGAGAATTAGATAGTTGTGTTAAAGGTAGGTCTTGTTTTAGAAATTGTTCAGTTCTATAACAGTAGTTGGACAGGATGAATGAATATACCACAATATTTCTGGATTTTATCGTTATTACTAAGACTCCCAGGGAGTCAGAATCCTTAAGGGAGGCTACACAGACAACTGTCATACATTCTCTTGTATTGATATTCACACTATCACCTTCAAAAGGCAAGCCATTTCAATTGCAGATTGCTCTATGAAACAAAATCTAGCTCCTCTCACACCTGTCCTGACTGCATTCGTTTTCAGTCTCCATAGATGCTCTCTCATCCTTTCCCATCCTCCATAAAATCATCTGTTATCCTGAATAAGAATTCTACAATAGGAACTGATGAGATATCAACATGGATACTAAAAGAGTGTTTAGCTGAACTGGCTATTTCCATGACCAGGCTATATAACTTGAGTCTCAAGGAAGATTCCACATTGCACAAGAGTGGTGCAAATACAGATGTATGGTTATGATTTTTGACAAACTTTTGACAGATCAGTATCTCAGGACTAGTGGTGAAGATTTTGGGAAAACTTGGTTAGCGCTCTAATTCAGAAATAAGTTGACAGAGAATTACTTTGCAATGAACATGCTAAAACATGACATTGCTAAAACATGACCCTTTACTAAAGGAAGGGTCATGTTTTAGCAACTTGCTTGCATTCTATAATAATGTTAACCACTGAGTTAGCCAAGGAGAATGGATACACTGATATTATATTATTATTATTTGACACCTCCAGGGAGTCCAAAGACTCATCGAGGGTGGGTACATACTCTACAACTCTGTCTCCGCCACCCATTCCGGCAACGCCATCTACCAGCCACTACCACCACTAGTATTTCCACAGACAATCACAAACATCTATGCCCACGGTGGGATTTAAACCCGCAGCCTTTTGGCTGGAGAGCGGATACGCTAACCACTTGGCCAAACATGCCAGATACTTTTGCATTTTGCTAAGGCTATTGCCAAAATACAACATGGAAGACTGTTACATAAACTGGAGAATATGGGATTGGATTATAAACTATTGGCATGGATAAGAGGGGTGGCTGATGTCATATGGAAAGAGGTGAAACTGCAAGATTCAAGGTAACCAGTGTGTGCCTCAAGGATCAGTCCTTGAAGTAGGGCATACAAAAATGTTTTGGGCAAATTTGGAGAAAAGAGCAAAGCTAATAATAATGACAAATACCTGTTGGATTTCTGCTCAGGACATGGAATGGTTATTACTAACACCATGTTCCAACATAAAAATATGCACAAATTCACATGGAGAGAAGAGGCAAGGAATAAGAAAGTCTCACTGACTATGTTATTGTTGATAGTGATGTTTACCCACTGGTGTGCCTCAAGCATCAGTCCTTGGTCCATTGTTATTCAATCTGTACATTAATGACATTGGGAAGGATCTGACATACAACATACAGCTATTGCTGATGATACAAAGACAGGTAGGGTGATCAGGAGTGCTGCTAATATACAGTACTTGTAGAATGATTTGAATAGACTGGAATTGTGGGCATGTGAAAATGGCTGTCATTTCAATGTTAATAAATGACAGGTAATGCACTTATGTATGATTAGATATACAATGTCGTATTATATTGATGGGATTATAATTGAAGAAACTGGTGAGGGCAGGGTTCTTGGAGTTTTAATAGACAGAGTTGAAGTTCAAGGATCATATACTTGCATATGCACAAGTACTGTGAATGAATTCAGGAACAGGTACGATGTGAATAGCATAGCCTCCCTCTCTCAATTCCCGACTCTATGGAAGTCTTTCTTAATAATAAGATCCTCACACCCAGCGGCACAAGAATATTTGGCAATGGGTCAGTTGCCAAGATTACCCGTGTCAGAAGTTTGCCAAGGGCACTAAAAACGTTGCAATTCCAAGCCTGATCAGTTTCTTCTAGCATAATCCTGCTAAATATAGTAAGTCATTAGATATCTAACACCAAAGTGCATAACTTGACAGTTACTAGCATTAACTGAATAACCATTTTCATATGCCTCTAATTCAAGCCTATTCAAATCATTCTGCAAGTCAGTTACATTCCTGATTACTCTTCTTATATCTGCATTATCAGCAAACAGTCAAATACATCTTGTCAAATCCTTCCGTTTAGTCAGATCTAGATAACTATATATTAAATCATTTAGACCAGGCTAAGGGGAGGATATTTACTTTTTAGAACTCATAGTAGATTTAAACCAACCTAATCTAAATAAATATTGTGTTAAATTTCCCTAGATTGGGAAACATTAATTCTTAGGCTTGCCAACAAAAAGCCAAGGCTAGCCACCAACACTCACAGATGGTACTCCCTCACAAGACCTTAGGCTTCTAGTCTAACTTCATCCACTTGTTTTGTGTTATTACAATTTTTATATTGCGTTGCAGAAGATGTCTTTGGGACAGAAAAAATACTAGAATGATTAAACCTGTGTTTATCTGTACTATGTTCATCCCATTGTCTAATTAAGAGCACCTTCCCAATATTAATGAAAAGATTGAATAACATTGAACTAACGACTGATCCCTGGAGTATACCTACTGGTCACATTAAATCTTTCACTCATCCCGCATACACCACTTGTTAATATAGGCAGTCGGCCATCTCTTATCCAAGCTAATAGTTTATAATCCAATCTCATATTATCCAAACTTATGTAAAAGCCTTTCATGCTATATCCCATCAAAAGCATTAGCAAAGTTTTATAGTATGTTAGTATCATACTGTGGACAAGGAGAGTAATGCCTTTACCATAGGCACCATGGAGCTTTTTTTTTTTTTTTTTAAAGGGGAACTGATCCTTATCTCTTCCCCAGGCACTGAATGACCACACTATTGTGCAGCATAGCATATCAGTACCACCCCTTCATCTAATTCAACTGTAATATTATAAAATGCAAGCAAGTTATTCAAATATGACCTTCCCTTAGTAAACCTATGCCATTCATTGCCAACTTTTACTAAGTTTTCCAAAATCTACAGAGATAGTCATAAGCTGATAGTTATGCATTAATCTTTGCTCCACCCTTACACAAAGGGTGTATCATGCATTCTTTCCACACCTGTGGAATCTTCCCTGTGCTGAGACAAATTTTATGGTCAATATAGCTAAATCTTAGCATCCATGCTGACATCCTATCAGTCCATATTGGGGAATTCTTATTTAGTTTATGCAACAGCTCTGGTACCTCTCCTCACACACCTAAGTTTCCTCATCCAGCATAGAGGTATCACTGAGCTCTATGTTTAAACACCAGGCTGATAACTTTTAGCAAAATGGGTACCCAGTCTAACAATCTCTTCTGCATCTGCATTCAATCTTTCATACATTTTTTTTACCTGCAGTATAATTCTTCTCAGTTGTCTTTAGCTTGCAGAGACAATTTTACACGCTCACATTCAGATTTCTGGACAATACGTGCAACTCTTTTGGCCTGCACCTTAAAATTTTCATAACTGACCATCCATAACACAGTATTATTTCCACATCTTTTGCTTAATAAGACTGCACATCCATTTTACTCCCACTCTGTTTATTCTTCAAACTCTATGGACACATTCCATTACTGGATCATTGTGTGTGTTTTTTTTAAATGCTTCCCATGCATTGCCATTAACCTTCCATTCTACCAATTATTGATACTATGAAATCAAACCTAATATTCTCCTCAGTTGGTCAAAATTTCCTGCTCAATGTTCAGCATGTTACCTTTTCTGAATGGAACATCAACAAACTTAACTACTAACCAGGAAAGTATACAGATGATAACTGTTACCAACTAGAGGCAGAACAGTCATGGTTTTAAATGAAATCCCCCCCCAACACGAATCAGATCTAATAACACTTCTTACATGCTGCTTTAAGAAGTTGTCTTGCAATAGCTCAATAAATTCAGCTTCTTTCTCATGAGATTTCACTGTTACCCAATCAATGCTAGCATAATAATTAGTAAACCATGATGATTACTCTTAGTATTCATTAGGTTTATTTAGCAGTGCATTTAACATCATCAGCAACTGATCCACTAGGTTTGTAACATTCCACCATGTTAGACTACCTAGCTCATCATATTAGATAGCTTCAAAACTGGAAAACTGTTACTAATATTGCAATCAGTTTTTTTTATCATAACTAGACTCAATTCATCCAATATCATCAGAATCACACCCTGGCTCTCAGCTATTCTGCAGTGGATACCAATTAGTATTAAGTGTAAAGTTACTGTCTCAGAACCAGGTGTTACTAATGCTAAAATAATTTGGGTCCACAAAGTATTTGCCATGCCAACAAACTGAATTACTTTGTTCCCGATACTCCTTACATTTGTGTACAGACATAAGTTACCTCTATGCTTTTTTTTTGTGCAATCCTCTGCGGTCTGCAAAACCCAGTCACACAACCTTCAGATATCTATTCAAATCTAATGCTTCATAGCAGACTGGAAGTGTCAAACTATAGACCAGTTTGTATTTCATCAGTAGTTAAGATTTTGAAGAAATTAGTGAAGGATCATTCACAGCATCAGACAGATGAGGGTAATGTTATCTGTGAGTCAGCATGGATTTGTTAAGGGGCACTTGTATTAGTAATATGATTGCCTTTTATAAAGTGAAAAGAGAACTGATGATGGAAAGGCATATTCTGGCATTGGGGGAGAATTTTACGAAGGCATTTGACAGGGCACATGGTAAGCTGATATTTAAGTTGAAGCACGAGTTTAGATGTCAGGTTAGTGAGTTGAATTTGGGATAGGCTATATGATAGGTATCAGTTGTGTATGGGGGAGCAGTATCAGGAAGGCAGACGGTTACGAGTGGGGTCCTACAGGACTCTGTACTGGAACCCCCCACTTGTAGCTCTCAATGACATTGTCAATGGATTGCAAGGAGATATTCAGTTGTTTGCAGATGTGAAGCCTGAAAGGGTTATTAGTAATAGTGCATATGTGGTAGCCCTGCAAGAGGATTTGAATAAACTAGACAGATGGGCAAATGAATGAGAATTTCAGTTAAATGCAGTTAAATGTGAAGTCTTGAAGTTTGGGATACATTGATGGAGACTGCCTACTCTGTTGGAGGAACTGTACTGGAGGGAGGGGGATGATAGAAACCTGAAATTCAGAGAATATATTGCAAAAGTGGTGAAATTAAACCCAGAGGAGTGCTGCAATACTGAAAAGAATGCTGACCTGCAGAAATAAGAGTTGTCATTGCATTGTATAAAGCTCTGATTAGACCACGCTTGGACTACTATGCTCAGATTTGGTCACCAGGATTTGAAGGGTGTAAATTAGCATTGGAAAGAGTACAGAGGCAGATGAAGATGGTATCAGGATTGTACAATGTTAATTATGAAGATAGGCTGAGGATGTGGACTGAAGAGTTTGGTGGATAGAAAGTGATATGATTAAGACTTTCTGTTGAGAGGTAGTTACAGGGTTGACAATGGGGAAGCTCTTTCATTTTGTGAAACAGGGGAAGAAGAAAGAACAAGGTGCCAACCTTGGAAGTTACAAAAGGAAGTTGTGAGCAAGAGGATGAGGAGTGGTTTCTTTGCATGGATGCAGCTGAGCTATAGAATGCATTGCCTGATAGTGGTGAGAGAAGGATTATCCATATTAGGTCTCATACACAAGTCATCCTTATATACAGTAATTGTTTCTGACCACATCAGGAAGGCAATTTACCATTATGATAATTGAAAGATTGAATAACTGAAGTACAATTAATTACATGGTGCTGTACCAGAAGTCAGGTGACGTGAGGATCAGTTAACTGAAATATCATTGATCATGAGCTGATTTGCAAGCTTGATATTAGTCTGCTTTTATCTATTCAATTTTTTCCCTATAAAAGCAAGATGACTTCAATAACATCTACAAGTTCAAGACAAAAAAAATAAAAAAAGCTTAAACCAAAGAAATACAGATATTTAGCATTTGGATAAAGATGAAACCCAAAAAACTGTTCATAAATGAAATTATTAGTTATTCTTCAACCAGATTAAATCTCAACACACTGCCAAAGAAAACTTCACTATAGCAAACTATGTGTGTCCCTAATGATTTGCTATAGTGAAATCTATCATAAAATAGATCAATTGGTATAATATTAAATTCAGATTATCCTTACACTGGACACTTACCTTCCATTGCTGCTTGCAAAGCATTAATAGGATCTACTTCAGTAATAATAACTCTGGCACCAAAAGCTCTTAAGGATTGTGCACAACCTTTTCCAACATCTCCATAACCTGCTACAACACATACTTTTCCTGCTAGCATAATATCAGTTGCTCTTTTAATTCCATCAATTAAAGATTCTCTACAACCATAGAGATTATCAAATTTGCTCTGCAAGTTGAAAAAGAATTTTAAAATTAGTTGGATTCATAAAGCTACAAATGAAATTACACAATAAATTTGGAGATCTGAAAGTTATCTTTGGTCTATACAGCAGGATTTCTGGATTATCTAATCCTTAGCTCATTCACAGACCTAACGCATGATGGGTTTATAGCCTTTCTTGGTGGGATTCACATTAATAAAAAGGAGTATTTTGAATGGCATATCTAAAAAAAAGTAAAAAATAAATGACAGAATTAATTTTCCAGTCTTCAAGATACTGGCAAATTAATGCTGAAGATCTATGACACTGTCATTCTAAGACCACACTTAAGCTGATCTTTCTGAATTAACTTCATTTTTATCATAGCCCTAGAAAGGCAGCTTGTTTTAATTGCAACTGAAAAGGACATTAATTCCTTTTCAGTTGCAATTTTGAATTATTTTACAACCATAAGCAGTGTTTACTATATATATAAATTTGTGCTCTAAAGATGCCAGTTGGAAATCCAATGACATATTCTTCTTCTGGTTCCCATCTGCCATACGGCCGCGGGAGGGTAGCTATATGCTGCCATTCTAGGGAGAGATGATTATGAGCAAGGTGGTTTCCCGTTGCCTTCCTTGCCGTAAGTATTTATGACTGTAACCTGTGGGTTCACGGGGCCGGTTTGCCTGCTTGCGGGATGAAAAACCCCACATAAACTGGCGGAAAAAACCCTGCTGCCCACGCCCAAGACCTGCTAACTTGGCTATGGCTGAGGAAGATCCTTAAGCTCCTCACATCGTAGACAGGAATCGAACCTAGGACACTCCTTCCCCAGGCATATGGTTGCGAAGCGCAAAGCCACTAGGCTAACCGCGCAATGACATATTGATAAGTTCAATATAAATGATTTCCGCTGGCATTATATCCTCTTTATCTAGAAAAGTTGGTCCTTGTTGGGAATCTAAATAGCAGAGTAGGAAATGATTGTCAGAAATAAAATATTTTGGGAAAATTTGGAGAAAAGAGCAAAGCAAATAATAATGACAAATACCTGTTGGATTTCTGCTCAGGACATGGACTGGTTATTACTAACACCATGTTCCAAGATAAAAATGTGCACAAATTCACATAGAGAGAAGAGGCAAGGAATAAGAAAAGTCTCAATGACTATGTTATTGTTGATAGTGATGTTTTCTCCCTGGTGTAGGACACCAGAGTGTACAGAGGATTTGAAATTGGAAGTGATCACCATTTAGTCTTGAGCAGGATAAAATTGAATTTCATATTGAAAAGAAGAATAACATGTAAAAAAGTTTTAAAGAGAATAAAAGTTGAGCAGCTCTCAGATGTGAACTGTAGACTAAAATACACGAAGATTATTTAAGAAAAAATGAAAGAGTTTGAGAACAGCAACCAAACCTTGAAGATTCGGTGGAAAGCTTGAAGAAAACACCAACTGATTCAGCCAGGTGTGGCAAGGTTGTCTGCAAGGATAGAAAAATCAGAACTCCATGGTGGACACAGAAAGTTAAAGAGGCACTGAAGGAAAAGAAGAAAGCATATCAAAAGTTCCTGGCAAAAACAGTCAGCTTGTGCTCTGAGAGAATACAGAGACAAGTGTAAGAAAGCTAAACACGATGTAAAACTAGCTAAACAAAAGTCATGGGAAGACTTTGGCAAGAAGATAGAAATTAAATATCAAGAAGGTGGTAAGATATTCTGGAGGTTGTTGAAGAAGCTTAGAAATAGAGAAAAGAGTGATGTAAAAGGAGTTAGAGATGATAAAGGTGACATGAAAACAGGAAAAAAAAGATATCCTTGAGGTACGGAGTAAGTACTTCAAAAAAATTGCTAAATGAAACAAAAAGTGATAGCACAGTGGTAAAAACATTCAAGTATACAGTCAGGATTACATATCCATACTTGAAGTAGAAAAAACCATCAAATGTTTGAAATGTGAAAAGGCAGCAGGAGTAGATGATATTTGACCAGAAATGCTGAAGTATGGTGGTATAAAAATCTTGCAGTGGCTGCATTGCATAGTTCAGAAGGCCTGGACAGAGGGATGAATTCCTGATGATTGGAGTAGAGCTCTCATAGTACCCATATATAAAAAGGGAAATAAAACTGAATGTGAGAATTACAGAGGTATTTTTCCCTACTGAGTGTTCCTGGTAAGATCTATGCAAGAAGTATACTTGAGAAACAGTTGAAAAGAATTGTGGGAAAAAAGCTTGGTGAAGAACAAGCTGGATTCAGGCCAAATAGAGGCTGTCAGGATCAGATCTTCACTTTACAACAAATAGTTAAGAAAGCATGGGAATATAACAAAGATCTATATTTAAGTTTTGTCAATCTGGAAAAAGCATATGACCAGGTGCCAAGAGAAGTTATTCAATACCCTACAGTTATATGGTGTCAATGGGGCATTATATCAAGCAATACTTAGTCTTTATTTGAGTTGTGAGTCAGCAGTTAGAATTGAAGGAAGTACAGGAAGATGGTTTAATGTTAAATCTGGTGTGAGACAAGGATGTACATTATCCCCTCTGTTATTCATTATCTATATGGATCACATTATGAAGGAATGTGGTATTAAACCTGATATCAAAATTGGAGATGTTAATGTCAGCTCTTTGCTTTATGCGGATGATGTTATACTTCTAAATAAATCCGCTACAAGTCTGCAATATTCTCTGACTAAATTGAATAGCTGTTGTAATAGATATGGTATGAAGGTCAGCAATAAAAAGACAAACACAATGAAAATAGGCAGAATCATTGAAAATGTCAACTGCATTGTGAACAGAGAACCTGTGGAACAAGTAAAACATTTCAGCTACTTAAGCAAGATTTTTAGTGAAGATGGTAAATTAAATATGGAAATAGGCAACAGAATCAACAAAGCTGGTATGGTAGGAAGTCATTGAATAAATTCATACGGAATAAGAGAGAAATTAGTCGGAACACTAAATTAGCTGTATACAAGAAGTATTCAAACCAATTTTAACTTATGGATCTGAGAGCTGGGTCAGTAGTAAAACACTTAACCTAAGACTAGAGACTGCAGATATGAGAGTCCTGAGAAAGATTAGAAGCGTGAACAGATGGCATCAATAGCAATATCATTAAAAATGAGGATATTAGGAAAGAACTTGACATTGTCAGCATCCAGGAATGCGTTAGCAGAGCTAATCTAAGGTGGTATGGTCACTTAAACAGAATAGGTGAGGAAAGATTAGCAAAACAAGTGTTCTCTGCCAGGTTGGCAGGAAAACGACTCAGAGGAAGACCAAGATATAGGTGGATTGATACTGTGCAAAGTTCCTTAGATGATAGAAATATAAGATCTGATAATGTTGGAGTCCTGACAAATAACAGACTAATTTGGAGGAAAATTGTAGATAAGAAGTTAGTAATGATGTAAATTTTTCATGTAGTACTATCATATCCTGTACACCCCTTGAGGGTACATGGCAGGAATTTGATGATGATGAAGGTCACCTTTTAGGACAGCTTGTTCTCAAATGAAATTTGAACTGTTTCTACAAGTGGCATGTGTGTGTGTCATGACAAGCAGAGTGGTGGTCTCACATCAACCAATGAAATTCGTGGGATAAAGAGAAAGTCCAAAGAACAGTGGCAGAAAGCATTCAGCTTTTAATACAGCTAAAATAGCTTTTTACTAAAAAAATAAAAAAATAAAAAAAATAAAATAAAAAAAAAAATACTGTGGAGAGAATGTAAAGAGAATGCTTTCAGCACTGCTTCTGTTTTCTTCCATATTTAATCACATCAAAGTTAACATGGATGAAATATCACTCCTCATGCACTTAGTATCCATGAAATATGGATGCAAAAGAATTTCAATTTGGATATGAACCTTGCACCCATGGCAACTGACATGTATACATGTCAAGGTCATTAAGTTGTTCTCACTAAAATTTTACATAAAAAGTTGAAATGTTTTACTTGCTCTATAGGTTCTCCAATAAGAATGTGAATGTCTTCAGTATTCCTACCTATTGTCAATGTTCTTTTACTGCTGATTTTCATACCAAATTTGTTATAGCAGTTATTTTAGTTAAGAAATACTACAGACTTGTACTGGATTTATTTATGAATATGATAAGAGGTGACATCTCCAATTTTGATATCAGGCCTAATGCTACTTTCATTCATAATGTGATCCATACAAATGAATAACAGTTGTAATAGTGTGCACTCTTGCCTCATTTTTTACAAATAATCTTCTGTATCACTAATTCTTAGTGTTAACTTACAACTCAAATACAGAGACATATGTTGAGTATTACTCAATATAAACGTCCCATTTATACAATTGTAACATTTTGAACAGCTCTTCTCTTTGCACCTCATGATTTTCTAGAGCTACAAAACCTTAAATATATATCCTTGTTATATTCCAACGCTAACCACTATTCCATACGCTCCCCAGCCAAAAGGCTGCAGGTTCGAATCCTGCAGTGGGCATGGAAGTTTGTGTTGTCTGTGGAAATACTAGTGCGGTGGTTGGCGTTGGTGCAGTTGCGGTCAGTTGGTGGATTGAGTGGTTGAGACAGTTGTAGAGCAGGTGCCCTCCCTCGATGAGTCTTTGAACTCCCTGGAGGTGTCAAATAATAATAATATTCCCATGATTTCTTAACTATTTGTCTTAATAGTGAGAATCTCATCTTGCAACCTTTTACTTGGTGCACTTCATTCAAGTTCCTTTCCACAATTTTTCTCTCTCTACTAGGTGTTTCAGGTAAGATTTATGCTTGCATAAATCTTACCTGAAAATAGAGGTCAAATAGAGGAATTTGACCTTCTGGCTAGGCCTTTTGAATTATGCTATGCAGTCACGATAAAACATTAACAAACCTCCAGGGAGTTGAGCCCTCATTGATGGAGGCTATACATCACCCACACCAGATGTCATACCTTACCTTCTCTTGAACATTTACACTAGATGCACTGAACTTTGGGCAAGCTGCTCCATGCACCAACTGTTTTGTGAGAAAAGTCTAACTGCTTACACCTTTTATAACTGCACACAAACTTCCACAGCTGTCCCATTCTACTCTCCCCACCTTCCATATAAAAATTTTCAACCAATATCCTATAACACCATCTTAAGAGTTTACATACCTTTATCATATCCCTCTTTTTCCTGTCTACCAGTGTCTGCAGTACACATACTACTCTCCATCTGTCCTCAATTTACATTCCATAATCCCAATATCTTCTTAGCATCCTTTCAACAGTTTTTCCTCTCTTTAGAAGCCAGAAGATAATCTACACACTGTATTGCAAGTACAGTTGTATCAAGGCCTTGTAAAGAGGCAAAATGACTTCTTTATCCAGTGGTGTCAATATCCATTTCAACACCACATTTATTCTCTGATTGTACCATATTTACTCAAATATAACTTTCCCTTGTGTATATCTCACACCCCTGATTTTAATTTACAAAAAAAGAAATTCAAATTTTGAATTTCCTCACACACAAAAAAGTTTAAAACTTTAAGAAATAGATAGTGAATGTTATGACAGTTTCAGATATTTTGGAATCCAGTTGAGAATTAGCATTTCAGCTCAGCAATCATATACATCTCTACTAGCCTACAACCGCTGTCTGTCTCACACTCCACTTTCATTTCTCATTAGTCATTCATTACATCAAGTCTTGTAAATTACTGGTAATTTTTGCTTGAAATAGGGAGAAACAAGTTACAGTGTTTGTTTTAAACTCAAAGATCATATGATTCCAAAATAATAAAAGGACAAGCAATAATGAAACTGTTGTAATTTAATTACAGAAGCATTATCACTAAAGATTCCAATATATCGCATGATGAAGGTGAGCCGCCGATCACGTAAATAATGTTGATAAATAAAATTTAAATAGATTCATTTTATAAATAATGTGTACAATTATAAATTATAATGAGTACTGAGGATTTAATTATAAATGTCAATTTAGTTTTTTCCAGAAAAACTTTAGTTTACGAAAATCCCTGCATATCTCACACCACGATTTTAACTTTAATTTTGGGAAAAAAGTGTAAGTTATATTTGCATAAATATAGCATTGCAATTTTCAATGTGTGACCTTTGAACATCAACTTGCTACCCACCATTAATAACTCCAAGATTTCTAGCTTCTTCAATTACTCCAAGCATAATCTCACCAATATAATATGCATTGGATATCTCACAATGCCAAAGAGCATAACTTTACACTTACTAACATTGAATTGACAGCTATTGTTTGTATTTATTTTATTATATTTATTTTATGATGTACATATATATGTAGTATCTCTGATTGCACTATCTTCTGCAAAGAATTGAAGACCTCGTCAGGCCCTTCCCAATATCATTAATATATAGATTAAACAACAATGGTTCAAGGACTGATCTCTAGGGTACATGACTAGTCACCTTAGGTCTGGCAGATTCCACCCTACCCCCAAATATGCCATTTCAGTTTATGCAGACTTTCATGTAATATCCTATGAAATGTCTTAGCAAAGTCTCCAACAGTATCAAAGTTTATCCATTCCCATTATCTAACCCGGCCACAACATAAAATATAGGCAAATTGCTTAGACAAAACTCCCAGTAAACCTATGCTGTTGCTTTCAAATTATAGCTTGTTCGTCTACCCATTTCTGTATGCAAATTTTTACCAACTTCTCTAAAATCTTCACATTCACTCTAGAGACACTGATAGGTTGACACGCGCATCATCTTTGCACCACCTTTGTGCAATGGGGTTCTCTTTTCTCCCATTTCTCTTACTTTCTTGAGCTAGACTCAAATTATGCAAACATGTCAAGGGCCTAGTTTAGATCAGCATTTCTTTGACATACATGCTGATATTCCATCTATCCCTACTGCCAAATTCTTATCTAGGTTATGGAATAGCCATGAACCTTGTGTTTATTTTTTCTCTTGAAATGATAGCATTGTGCATCATGTTACATACACCAGGTTGATAGATTTTGGCAAAGTAAACACTCATTCGCTTCTGACACAAGGGTACTGTCTGAATTTCATAAAGTTATTCTTCAGCATTCATTCTTTCTTTTACTTACAGCATAAAAATTTTTGGGTTGCCTTTAGCCTGTGGCCAATTTCTTTTCATACTCCAACTTAGCCTTCCATACAACATTCTTAACATTTCCAGCCTGCACTGTATATATTTCAAAACTCCTCTTGTTCTTATTCTCACGATAATACTTCCATGGGGTTATATCCCTACATACGAGCATTTCTGGGCAAATATCTACTGCAGCTGCCTTCCCACAGGATTGGCATTTTCTACCAATTCTGTCACTTCTGGTTTCATTTAACAGTCTTTCAATGTAATTACCTCAGACATTTAGAATATCTTCAGATCTGATGCCTTTTACAGTATTATTCTACAGTTATAATCTATTCAATAGCCTCCAGAACACTAGTAATACAGAACATTAATCTCAGGAAATAGTCTTCCCATGACTGGTTTAGTGCTTTTAATGCAGTGCTTTTTAACATTTTTCTTTGTATTCTCTGAGTACAAGTTGATTTACTTGCAAAGAACTTTGGACTTTTTTGAGGACTGCATCTGACTTCCTCAGTCCACCATGTAGTTTGCATTTTTGTATCCTTGCAAAAAACTTCACACACTTCTCTGCATTTTGTTCATGTTTTCATTCATTTTATTGTTTAAAGCATGAAAACTTAAGTTTGCCACTGAAATTTTTCAATACAATATTCAATCTCATACTGCTCAAAACCAAATGATCACTTGATATTTCAAATACCCCATATACTCTTTTCGTAAACCAGGATGAAGATATCATTTTCAACAATAACCAAATTTTTTTGCATCTTCTCTCCATGTGAATTTGTGCACATCTTTATGTTGGAAGATAAAAATGATTGTGTTCTTAACAGAATTCGACTTTATAGCTTTGCTCTTTTCTCTCAATTTCACAAAACATTACTGTCTACTATTCATTTCCAAATTTTTAGATCTCTAACAATTACCAACTCAGCTGCCTTCAAATTTCTCCACGTTCTTAGAACCTACTGTAGGACTATAGGCACAAATAAGTCTTACTGTCCAATTTTTGCCCGTATCACTACTTGAAACTGCCAACCATTCAAGAAAATTATCTTGATGTTTTGCATTGAACACCATAAGTAGTCCTTCCTTTCCCTGACCAATACCTGAATATAACGTGTTTGTTATTCAGACACCAATTATGCCAATATGGTACCCCTCTAATTCTAATACCAGTTCTTTTCCTTTGAACTATTATGTTGATGGTGGTGCTTATCTTGAATTCTTATTTTTCACTATTCACCCTAGTTTCCTGAAGAAAACAGAAAATCTTGTTTAACAGGTGACCATTATCTTCTAGTTTAAGCCAAAGCAAAATACCATTTGGTCAGTTAAATCCCAAATTGCCAGACCATTATTCTTTCAGTATTAAGGTGATTAATGGGAGTATACCATGAAACAAAGACTGGATATCAGGTTAACAGCTCTGCATTCCTTAAATTTAAAACTTAAGCTACCTCAGTGTAAAAGTTACACTGCAGAATTCAGGACTGGACAATAGCACCTACATGTTTCAGGTAAGATTTAAGTACGTATGCATAAAAAATGAAACTTAAAAAGAACAAGTTAGCATCAAGCCAAATAGGGTAGATAAGAAAGAGTCTTTTTTTTTTTATGTTGGGCCCATATACAAGAGGTTGGCTGGTCAACCTATAGTACATTATAAATGTATATGAGTAGTGGGTTGGGAAAGGAGAAACTTGGTTACATTTGATTTAAATGCCTATATGTTGTATTCCTTGGGAAATACGTCAGGGGAAAGACTATTCCACAGTACCAGGAATGAAGGAGGAGCTCATTTACATTATATGCACTTGCCATTTCAAACTGTTGCACTCATTCACTGCTATGAGAAAAAAAAAAATATATAGTTCTCATTCCTTTCTTAAGCCAACACAAACTTAGCTTCCATGAATGCTGCTGTATTCTCTCCTCCACCTTCCATATAATGAAAATTTTTATTAGATGCCCTTTCAGATTTTCATGAGACCTCAATCGTATTACACCAATTTTTCCTGTTTACTGGTATCTGAAGTCTATATATTTTCATACTATAATCCTAATATCTTTGTTACTCTTTTTTGCAACTTTTCTACAGTCCCTTCATTCCCCCTGCCCAAACCCAGAACACGAAATCTGTGCAGTTGCATCAAAACCTTGTAAAGGAGCAAATCTACTTCCTTATCCATACATATTAATGCTTCAACAGTGCAATTATCCTCCAAGTGGTATTTGCAATTTTTGCTATGTGACTTTTGAACTTCAAAATTCCTAGCCTCAGTTTCTTGTAGCATCATCCCACTAATATGCCATAGAAACTGCATCCCACCAGCATAACTTTACACTTACTAACATTAAATTGACAGCCATATGTCCACAGTTCTAGCCTATTCAGATCATTTTGAAAGTGTTATATATCAGTAACCTCTATAATAAATTTAGTTTTAATCCTTTATCCAAGTGTATGCAAACAAAGTTTGCGCTTGAAAGTATCTTCAGGACGGGGGTAAAGTGGTACAACACCAGGCAACTCCTTGCAAAGGTGGAGCAAGCTACCAACACTCTTATCTCAGTATCTCCCATAATGCAAAACACATCTCCTTGCAGATATGTATAATGTTATGAATTAAGGGAAGGGCCACAACCCAGACTAGTTTCGACTTTTATTGAGGTCTCTTCAGTGGGAGTCAGGCCCAAGTGGAGATACCAGGCAGAAGCATTAGCAAGGTCATCTCCTCCTGTAGGAGCTGCCAAATGGTGTGCCACCTTTTTATTAAATTACTCTGGATTTAGAGAAAGATGTTGAAAGTTTATTTTTCACTTGGTCAGACAATAATAAATTTATAGTAATTTAATTATAGTATATTTATTATTTTATTTATTATAGTAATTTTATATTATATTATATAGTATATATTATATTATATATTAGTATATATAATATTATATAGTAATTTATAGTATATTTATTATAGTAATAAATTTATAAAGACTATAATAACCTCTATGACTGCAGCAATCAGGGCAGTGAAGGATGATATAGCATTTCCACTGAAAATCTATCAGGTCCTTCCCAATATCAGTGTACAGATTGAACAACAATTGTTCAAGGATTGATCCCTGATATACTTCATTGATCACTCTTCAGATTCACTCTTCCTATATATCAGTGATACCTGTCTGTCAGCTGCAACCCACTTATTTAAGTCAGTTTATATTGCAATCCCATAAATTCATGATAAATTCAGTATTGTAGTATATCCCTTCCATCATCCACAGCTGCAACATTATAGAATTAGAGCAAATTGCTAAACATGACCTTTCTTTAATAAACACATGCTAGCAAAGTACAGCTTGTCTATTTACAATTCCTGTATGGTTTACCACCACTCCAGAGATACTAATAAGTTGGTAATTAGACAGTGGTTTTAGCCTTGTACCTTTATACAACAGAATTATTATACATTCTTTCCATTTGAATCAGAGATCTTTCCTGAACTTAGACTCAAGTTATACAAACATTAAGAACCTCACCAATTAGGCCAAATATTCCTTTAGCATCCATGATAATACCCCATTTGTTCCTTTGTCAAATTCTTATCCAGGTTAAGTAATAGCTCTCGAAGCTCATTCACATTACCAAGTTAATAGATCTCAGAAATTCATTATTTGAACAATCATTTGATTCTGAACACAACGGATACCATTTACAATTAACTAAAGTTATTCTTTCATGTTCATTTTTCTCTTACTTGCAGCATAATAAAATTCTTTTGGAATACCTTAGTCTGCACAGCCTATTTCTTTTTATACTCCAGTTTAGCTTTCCATCCAAAAGAAAGCCAAGCTGAAAATATTAAACTAAGCTCTTTATGCAGATGTATACTAATAAATTCAGGATAAATTAACACTAACTAAAATCTACCAAACAAATTTGGTATGAAAATCTGCAAATAAAAAGAAACCATAAAAATAAGTAGAAACATGTACATCAACAGCATGTACAATGGAGCATCTAAAAATAAAATCAGCTGTCTAGGTACAATTTTAGAAGATAGCAAATTAAATTTAGAATTATCTCTTCTAAATATTATTAAAAGACACCCAGGGAGTCCGTCACATACCTTTTCTTGAATTCATTTGCACTGCCTGCACTTACGAATCCAATCATGTACTATTATGAGAGGAAAAAAATCTAGCTCTCACCTCTTTTGCGGCAATCATTCTCAAATTCCATGGATGCCCTTTTGTGCTCTTCCCACCTTCCATAAAAATTAAAAATTCCATTTATTGTTATCCTAAAGTGATTCTTTGAAAAGTTTTAAAGGCAATTATATCACCCCTCTTTCTCCTGTTTGCTAGTGTCACCACTCCAAATTGTCAATAGGTCTTCATAATCTGTATTCCATAATCACAATATCGTTAACAGTCTTTGCACTCTCTCCAGTGTATTAAGCATCACCACAGAAGCCTGCAGACCAAACCTGCACATGACAGTCCAAGTGAAGTTTTTATCAAGAGCATGTAAAGAGGCAAAATGCCATCCTTATCTTTACACATCAAGGTTAAAGTATTGCAATATGGCATTGAAATTAAACTTTATCTGCCAAAACTAAGATCCCCTAGCCTGATCAGTTTCTTCTAGCATAATCCCACAAATATAATTACACCTAAGAGCAGGACTTTACATCTACTGAATTGACAACTATTTTCACATGCCCACAATTCCAGCCTATTCAAATCATTCTGCAAAGGTGATAGTCACATTCCTTATTACCCTGCCTATCTCTGCATCATAAGCTATGTCATTGGTGAAGTACTTAATGTCATTAAAGATTGAATAACATTGGAAAAAGGACTAATCCCATGGCACATGACTGGTCACCTTAAATGTTGCAGCCTGACATTCCCTAACTTTGATATCTGATAGGCAAAGTTTGTTTCGCATATCCGAAATCAACTTTGCTTATGATATAAGAGAAATCAGCAAAACACACAAGTTTTAAATACATTATACCACAAATATTACTTACCTTTGTAACAGAATCATTCACATTAAAAGCAGGTATCTTTAAAGTTCCATTTTTAAGCATTCGATACAAACTATGAACCCCTGTCGTGGTCTCTTCTGAAACACCTCTAATTCCTTAAAGAATAAAAAAAAAGGTACTTCTGAGTATTTCAGCATTCTGGACAGTATAGAAAAAATTACAATTTTCATGCAAAAAAAAAATTTAATTAAATTAAATTAAATTTGAAATTTAAAGCTCCTGTAACATTGGTGATTTTTATCTGTTTTATTGTGCTTTTCACTTAGAAAATTTGATAGTATATTAGTGCAGATTTGCGTTTTATAACATTTGTTATATCGTAATAATAAATAGTTTAAAATGATGCCAAAAACACACAAAGGCAATGCTAAGAAGAGCAGCTAAGTCGAGAACAAGAAGGCTTGCCCCACTAAAGAGGTTAGTGAAAATGAATTAACCTCCAAATTAGTGAAATAAAAGCAGATTATCAGAGAGATGATGTAGGAATTACAGAAAGTCAAGAGGCATTTGAATGAACATAGGGAGGAAAAGAAAATTAAGCAACAAAGCACAGAATCGGGTAAGTAACATTTTTGAAAAGAAGGACGTTATTTGGTATGGCAACTATCATGTAACATGCTGTTGACAGGTTATAACTTAGTTTTCCAGGAGCAAAAATTAAAAATATAATGCAAGCAATTCAAAAACAAAAAAGAAAAGTAAATGAGATTGCAATTGTAGTAGGTACTAATGACTTAAGTGATTAGTAAAGGCAGGAAAACAACCCAGAGGAAGACCAAGACATAGGTGGATTGATACAGTACAAAGTGCCTTAGATGATAGAAATATAAGATCTTATAATGTTAGAGTCTTGACAAGTAACAGACTGATTTGGAGGAAAATTGTAGATAGGAAGTTAGTAATGATGTAAATTTTTCATGTAGTGCTATCATATCCTGCACACCCCTTGAGGGTACATTGCAGGAATTTGATAATGATGAAGAATGGCTGACAGACATATCAAAAAATGGTCCACAGGGGATGCAAGTCTACAAGATTTACAGTAACTGATAGCATACTACAAGAATCAGTCCTTGGTCTACCTGTTATTCAATCTGTACATTAATGATATTGGGAAGGATTTGACAGGCAACATACAGCTATTTGCTGATGATGCAAAGATAAGTACGGTAATCAGGAATGCTACTGATATGTAGTACTTGCAGAATGATTTGAATAGGCTGGAATTATGGGCATGGGAAAATGGATGTCAGTTCAATGTCAGTGAATGTAAAGTCATGAGCTCTGGAATGATTAGATACCTTATGTTGTATTATATTGATGGGATTATGACTGAAGAAACTGATGAAACCAGGGTTCTTTTAGTTTTAGTAGACAGTTGAAGTTCAAGGGTCATATAGCAAAAATTGTAAATACAATATAGAGAATAATGCCAATGCTGAAACAAACCTCGAGACTAGCGTGTACAGATCTGGTCCCCATGGTGATTCTGATAACAGCAGCAAGAGAGAGAAAAAAGTGCAAAGGAGTGTGTCAAAAATGATATCAGGATTGTGGAATACTGATTATGAAGACAGATATACTGTATACTGCAGTAACTAGCAAACAGGAGAAAGAGAGATGATATGATTAAGACTTACAAACTTCTGAAAGATTCATACAGAATTTCAGTTGATGAAATTTTTTATTTTATGGAGGGTGGGGAAAGGACAAGAGGGCATCCTTGGAAGCCGAGAATGAATGCTGCTAAGTGGGCGAGGGCTAATTTTTCTCTCATATGGTGGTGCATGATTGGAATGAATTGCCATTGGATGTCTGTGCAAGCAGTGTGAATGAATTCAAGAATAAGTATGATAGCCGTATGTAATATATTGACACCCTCAACAAGTCCCTTACTCCCTGGAGTCTCCCATGTAAATAGTATTCCATTTACATGGAATACTATTTACATACTATTCCATGTAAATGGCATAATATGTAATAGTAAGCTATGCAGGGATATAGCCTATTCATCTACCATACATATTTAAAAAAATTTTTTTCCAAAGTCTAGCAATCTTGCTGATACCCTTTAGTTCAAAGATTAATACCAAACTTAGGATGTCATTAGGACCCACATTCATTTTTAACAAGATTTGTGATTTTATAAAATTTATTTGAATTTAAAATAAAGGATAAAAATCCTTTATATTAAAAATTTTTCATAATATAGACAGAATAACTGAAAGATATGAACCATTAAAAATAAATAAAATACCGCTAGATATTCTAACATACTATCAAAGGATTTTTTCAAATGTCTCAGCCTGATTGTAGTTTAACCACCTTACCAGCCACGGATCAAATATGTATCCTCATACGCTTCGTATCCAACATATATTTCAATGTAATATCAATGGTATTACAATTTTAATATGCACTTCACATCCATGATAACCTTGACGTCTTAGATGTCTTGGCTGGTAGCGTGGTTAATGTTTATAAACTAAATGAATATGTTATAAAAATTTCAAGTTAATACTTTTAAAATATGCTGCAGTTGAAATATTTCAATTGAACAGTTTTGAATACTTACCTGGTAGATACTGTGGGTACTTCTCATGAACCAACTGCGTCAGATCACCACCATCATCAAGTATCATATTAAGTGGTTGTCCATCAGGAAACACTAGTGTCTATATGAAACAACTATGAATTAACTACTGGTCAGCAAATACAGCTATGCTAAAGGTAGGCATTATGATATTGAATACTTAAACACATACATTCTAATCAATGAAATAAGCTTAAATGTACTTAAAATAAGCAGCATAGTCATAATAAATTAAGCAATCTTGTTGACATCTTATTACCTTTAAATCATACTAATCAGCGACCAGAAATAGTATCTTCAATCTATAAACAGCAAGAGTAAAAATAGTTCATTGAACTTACTAATATTTTGCCAGTTTTCTATCCAGCATCTTCAAAGAAGAAATTACTATGACAAACACACAGCACTTAACTAGATGGTTATAGAGAGAATTCAAACTAACTGAAAAAAGAACTAACATCCTTAACAAAGACCCTCCAGGGCATGGATGGTTAATTCTGAGAAGTCAGGTTACACTTGCTATCAAATTCCTGATATGTACCTTCAGGGGATGTATAGGATATTATATAAAATAGTAATGCAACTCATGTAGTACTAACATCCAATCAACAATTTTCCTCCAAATTAATCTGTTAAGACTAACAATCAGATTTCATACTTATCTAAGGTACTTTTTACCGCATCAATCCACCTACATCTTGTCTTACTCTGGGTCTTTTTCGTGCCAACTTAGCAAAGAACTTGTTTTGCTAGGCTTTCCTCACCCATTCCGTTTAAGTAACCATATCATCTGAGATTAGCTCTGCAACACATTGCTGAATGCTAACAATGGGAAGTGTTTCTAAAACCCTCATTTTTAAAATGATATTGCCACTGATGCCATCTGTTCACTCTACTAATCGTTCTCAGAACTCTGGTGTCTCCAGTTTGGAAGTTATTTCTAACCTGGCTCTCAGATTCATAAGTTAAAACACTGTCTTGTATATAGCTAATTAGTGTTTTGACTAATTTCTTTAGTATTCATATAAATTTTGGCCACTAGGTGGCCAAGAGCTGTGTTCATCAAGATCGCTGTGAAACAAGTTTAAATTTTAAAATTGTATGAGGCAATGACAACAGTTTAATATATATTATATGATAGTTATGATCAGTAGGCAGTGTTTGGTGTAGTTATAATTCTGTATTCATTAAATTTTTGTGTGTGTGTACAGCTTTGAGAGAGAGTAAAATGGGATGAAACTTAAGTCTGCACAAGAAGACAAATGCAAGTGGCAGGGATTTTTCAAAAATGAAATGCCATGAATGCAGTGTGTATGCATGAGGAGAGACTAAGAAAGATGAGAGTTCAGATGTGCAAGTAGTATAGCACACTTATGGATTATGAAATATCATTGAATGTAAGCAGTAGCAGGCAAAAGATCATAAATGTAAGTATGGGAATAAGTGGCACTGACGGTACAACCGAGTGCTTGAATATTAACAGCAGGTGGAAGTGGTGATGAGTTAACAATGTTGACTGTTAAGACAGCACACACACAGATGGCAGCAAAATACAAAGCATAAATGCAAAAAAAAAAAAAAAAAAAAAAAAAAAAAAATTAAATAATGAACTGAGAAGAGAAACTGATAAAGCAAGAGAGGAATGGTTAAAAGAAGAATGTAAAGTAATTGAAGAAATGGATAAAAGGGGGCAATACGATAAAATGTTTGAAAAAGCAAAAGAACTTAAATATTATGAAAAGCACAAGAAATCTGCCATTAGAAGATAATAAAAATTAATTTATGGTATTGAAATATAAGGCAACAGATGGAAGGAATATATCAAAGAACTTTATTCAAAAAAAATGAAAGACCAACAAAAATTAAATTAGAAGAGCAAAATGAAATCTCAACAGAAGAGTCCTGAAATACTAGAGCGAAATAGAAAAAGCAATTTAGGAATCAAAAAGTGGAAAGATGGAAGGAATGGATGGCATACCTAGTGAAATCCTAAAACAACTGGAGGACAAAAGGTATAACAGAAACATGGAAACTACGCAACCTCATTTAAAAACAGGAGAATGGCCTAAAGATTTCACAGGGAGTATTCTTATACCAATTGAAAAGAAAAGCAATCTTAAGTGCAGTGACTACAGAACTATAAGAATATTCATGACCTCTAAAGTACTGCTAAGAATATTAAATCTATGATTGTAATATAATAGAGTGGAGTATTTTCTGGAGGATGATCAGTTTGGATTTAGAAAAGACTGTGGAACTAGAGATGTAATTGGAGTAATGAGGACCATATGTGAAAGAGATATAGAAGTAAATAAAGAAGTTCATATGTTTCATTGACCTTGAAAAAGCATCTGACATGGTGAAATGGAAAAGCTAATGGGAGAGTTACGCAAAATAGGTTTAGATTGGAGAGATCGAAGGTTAATAGTTGAATTATATATTAACTAAACTGCCATAATAAAAATAAAAGTAGGAAAAACTCCTCTGCTAATCACAAAAAATGTGATTGGCAGGAGTAAGAAAAGGATGTCACCTGTCACTGACACTCTTTGTATTTGCAGAAGAAATAAAAGCATTCGACAAAGAGAAAAATCGCTATTGGAGGAAGAACAATACAAAATATTAGATTTGCAGATGATCAAACAATAGTAGCTAATACTGAAGATGAACTACAGCATCTAACACAAAAATTTGAAAGTATATGCAAGAAATATGGTATTAAAATTAACAAAGAAAACAAGAATGAGTCTCCAGAAACAAGGAAGTATTAAGGTGATGATGAATGTAGAAAGTGTACAGCAAGTGAGACAATACAAATACCTTGGTAGTATAATACAAGAAAATGTGACATGGAAATAAAAGAATTAACAAAGGAAAATATGCATTTTATAACAAGAAAACTTTATTAATAAAATGAAGAAAAATTCAAAGAAAAGGCTTAGGGTTTATATTTGGAGTACGACCTTATATGGGTCAGAAACATGGACATTTGGGAAGAAAGAAGCTAAAATGTTGGAGGCATTTGAAATGTGGTTATGGAGAAAAATGGAGAAAATAAAGTGGAGCGAAAAAATTACCAATGAATAGGTTTAGATTGATCTTTTGTGAATTCCTTTCTTCAAGGAGTTAAAGAAGGGAATTTACTAAAGACCGTAAGACCAAGAAAGCATAACCAGACAGATGTATTAAGAGACAGCCTACTGTAAAGAATGATAGAAGGGAAAATTGAAGGAAAGCAACCAAGAGGAAGGAGAAGGCTAATGATGCTAGATGAGATAATGGGCACAAGAGGATATCAAGCAATGAAGGAGGAAGCAAGAGACAGAACACTAATGATGATGAAAGCAGAGTTGGTAAAGATGAGGCAAGAGATTACTGTACACCCACAGATGTGAGACCCTTCGACACTTGTGCGCATGTCAGAAGATCCATTCTGATAATAAGGTAATTAATCCATGTTGTGGGATGAGTTGCTTATTATGTCAAAAAATTAACTTTTCTTTTATGAACATTGCAGTTTTTAAAGTGGCAACTGTTTTGCTTGTATAACAGGAAAATTTTACGTATAAAGCACATGATTTTGCGTGTTAGTAACCAATTCATACATCCTTTATTTATTTCTCCCCTTCAGCATAAATTGACGATTCTTTGCAATCTGCCACACCCAGTCCTATGAACTGTGGGCATATAATACACATATCAAGAATGAACTGAGAATTTGTGAAGAAAAATGAGAAAAGATTTGAAAGAAATATTGAATGATTTGAGGTGAGTGAAAGGGTGCAAAAAGGTCTGTTTTCTGAGAGATAGAATGAGCAGGTTGTTTGAAGCATTGGATAAGAGGAGTACACAACACAAGAGTTGGTAGTGTAGTTGGCAAGGATGATTTGACTGGTAATAAGAATGTAAGGAGGGATGTCATGACACTGTCAAGGAGATTGAAAGATAACAGTGTGGTAGGTAAAGTAGCCCAAGTATGATGTTGCCCAAGCATGATGAGTTGAGAAGGCAAGCAAAAATAAGGAATGGTATGCTAGCAGGGTTGTGTGAAAAGGAGTTCATTTTATGAATGTGTGGGATGAGTGTAAATGGCAAAGAGCTGTATAAAAGAGATGGGTTACATTTGAATGGATTTGGTGCAAGTCATTTGGAGATAATTTGTTGCTGCAAGAGAGAATGACACATCAGTGTAAGACCTAAGGAAGCATGGGATGTTGTGGAAGAACAGGAGAGTAAGGTAGGCAAGTTTGTGAATGGAGAGATGAGTGGTACAAGTGAAGAAATGCGAGAGAATGAACACAGTGAACAGGGGAGGGTCAGGGTGGACACTGCATGAAAGATGTAGTTTCAGGAGTAGATGTCTTGGTGCACAAGAAAGGATTAAGATAGTCAAGGATGACATTTAGGTCTGGGAGAGGTAATATCAGTGATGATAGACAGGAAGGGAGTCTCCATAGCTAAGTTGGTATAGACCAAGACTTTTGGTCAGAAAGACCTAGGTTCGATTCCCGTCCATGACATATGTCATGGACGGGAATCTGTCTCTTTCAACTAAAAGAGTTAACCGGTCTCATACAGAGGTAGGCAGGCAAACCGGCCCCACGAACACAAGCATCTACAGACATAGAACACACTGGGAGGCATAGGGCTAACCACCTTATCCTTGAGTTGCGAAGTCCACAGCTAAGAACCTTTAGAAGATAGACAGGAAGGAATGGACAGGGGGAGTAATATCCAAGAAGTGGGGATTAGTAGGACTTGTTATAGAAACAAAGAACTGTGCATGGTTACAAATGCTAGAAGTATTCAAAACAAGGGAAATAAAATTGTAGCATTGATATTTCATTTGCCCAAAAATTGTTGATATAAGTGAGACATGGTTGAACAAGGATGACAGAGGTAGAATGTGTAGTATTTTGTGAAGACAAAGCAAAAAAAAGCAGAAGTGTTATTGATGGCAGAGGATTGTGTCTATCTATGGTGGAAAATGCAAGGAGCAAATACTGATAATGGTTTGAAACAGCATGGTATAAAGTGAAGATGAACAGGATGATATGTTCAGTAGTGTTGCTAGACCTGGAAATGTGGAAGGCAGTGAGAAGGAAATGTTTAGACAACTTGGTTTGGCTACTAAGAAAACGGTAATCATTATGGGCAATTTCAATTATGATAACATAAACTGGAATGAAGACACAGCACATCAGGAATGAATGAATGAATTTTAAAGGATAACTAACTTGAGCAGTACATAAGAGGCCAGACGTGGATCGAGAGTCTTGGATTTGATTATCTCATCAGAAGATGTAAATGAGTGTACCACATCTTTCTCCAGTTGGAAGTAACCATGAAGTGATGACGTGGGTAGTTACCAGCTATACCAGGACTTTTGTGAGATAGGATTATATGTGGAACTAAGATAAGTGATTATGGCAAACTCAGGGGGCAGCAATATCATGAGATGGGGAATTGCATGAGAAGGAAATCAATGCTGCTAGGTCTACTCAGGAAGTATCCTGCAGAGGCAATGATTGTGTGCATGAGATTAAATAAGGTTGGTGTAAAATGGATCACTGAAGAGGTGAAGCATGCAATCTGGAAGAAAAAGGCATTGCAGAGGCAGCACATGATGAGTGGAGATAATCAGTTACATGAGCAAGCAAGGAAGGTGAATGAGCCATTACTGAGCAGCATTTATGACACTAAAAGAAATCCTAGGGAGTTTTTTCAATATGCAGCCAATAGAAGGAAGAATGATTATGGGAGGATGATGTTCAGTAATAATGAGAGGATGATGAAAACTGAGGAGGATATAGCAGGTGTTTAATGAGCAGTTCATTAAGTACTTCCATCTGTGATTGTAACAGTGCAGAACTTGAGAGCAGGGGGAATTGGAGATGAACCACTGATGGTGAGTGAGCAGGAGGTATGAGGAATTGAATAAACTTGATATCAACAAGGCCACGAGACAATGGTATATTACATTTCTTGAGGGAATGTTCCAGGGAGTTGACAGATTTAACTTGCATTTTTAACATGCATCTTAATTAACCCAACTTCCAAAGGAATAGAAAGACGGCAAAATTGTCCAGCTCCATAAAGGGAGTTATAAGACTAAGGCTTCGAATTACAGGCCAATCTAATCATCTGGAGTTGTGGCCAAGGTGTTGGAGAAGAAGCTAGTGAGGACAAGGATTCAGAACTGGGTTGACAGCAGTAGAATTTTCTTTAACTGACAATATGGATTTGCTAAAGGAAGAGCATGTTTAAAGGTGATGAACACTTTGGTCAAGGAGGATGCATATACAGTAATATTTAGATTTGATAGGTTGCTACATCACAAACTAGTCATTGTAACAGATGGGACTGGATAGTAGATTAGTGCATTGGATTGGAGATTGGCTATCTGATAGGTATCAGGTAGAGGAAAGTCACTAGAGGCAAGCAACAGGGCTCTGTTTTGAGGCCATTGTTTAATTTATATATAAACATTGGAAAGGGCTTAAATGGGGATATACAGTTTTTTTGCAGATGATGCAAAGTTGTTATGAGACAAAGCAGATGTTGGTCTGCAAGAGAACCTAAACAGACTGGATAGACAGATGTGTGTGTGGGGGGGGATATCAGTTTAATGTTGCAAAGTGCGAGGGTTTCAAAATTAGGGAAGCAAAGATGGGATGCAGAGTACAGGATTGGAGGAGATATTTTAGGAGGTGTAGGAGATGAGATCTGATGGATAGGGACTTGAAATTTTGTGGACATTTTTGTGGACATTTTGCTAAAAATTGTGAGAACAACTCAGCAGATTATGGGAATGATATGTAGAAGTTGAGATGTTTTGATTCCATTGTACAAAGCTGTGATCAGGTTACATATGGATTATTATGCATTGATTTGATCACGTTTTCAGAAGGATGAGATGGAGTTCAGAGAGGATTAAGTTGATTTCTGGTTTCTAAAATGTGGAATATGAGGACAAGATTGAGAGGATGCAAAATAATTACACTTACCAACTTATACATGATCAAGACATAAGTTGTTAAGGATAATAACCAGATTAACATGAATGATATTTTACATAGAATATCTGGAGATAGCAAGAGAACAAGAGGCCATCCCTGGAAGCTATATAAAGTGGGTAATGAGTAGGTTTTTTTTGTATGGAGAGTGGTGGATGGGTGATTGGAATGTATTGCCTGAGAATGTGACAAGTGCAGGGACAGTGAATTATTATTATTGTTGTTGTTCCAGGCAACTCCAAGGAGTCGACAGACTCATCGAGGGAGGCCCTAACATCATGTCAAGAACTATTCGACATTCACACAATATCTATCATACCTTGCCTTGAACTCATTCATGGTCGTAGCACCCACAACAGACTCTGGAAGCTTATTCCACTCATTCATTACTCTCCAAGTAAAAAACCTAGCTCTAACACCCTTGTCAACCACGCCCTTGCCCAGCTTCCATTCATGGCCCCTAGTCCTCCCACCACCAGTCATATTTTCAAAAATATCTTCTGAATCAATCTTATAGAAACCCTTCAGTAATTTGAATGTCTCAATCATATCACCCCTCCTTCGCCTATCGACTAATTTCTGCAACCCACAAATCTTCAACCTATTCTCATAAGGTTCATTCCACAGACCTGCTATCATCTTGGTCACTCATCTCTGGATCCTCTCCACTTCATCCCCATCACGAAGAAACCCTGGTGTCCATAACTGGGCAGAGTAGTCCAGATGGGGTCTTATCAAGGCTCAATACAGAGGAACAACAACTTGTTTGTCTCTGCATGTTAAAGTATTTTTCAGAAGCCAAGCGATTTGGTGAGCTGTTTTAGTCACTTTTGCAATGTGCCCCCTAAACTTCAATTCCCTATCCACCAACACTCCCAAATCCCTGGCCTCAATCTCCTAGAGTACAGTTCCACCAATGAGATATACTGCTGCTATTCTTTTCACCCCAAAGTGCATAACCTTACACTTTGGCACATTAAATCGACATCCATTTTTCCTATCCCAGTCCTCCAAACTATCCAAATCATCCTGTAAAATTTTGACATCCTGTGCACTCATAATTGCTCTACCCAACTTTGCATCATCAGCAAACAAGTGAACCCTTCCTCTCAAATCCTTTCCTATATCATTGATGAACAAATTGAAAAGCAGTGGTCCAAGAACAGAGCCCTGTGGCACTCGAATAGTCACAAGCCATCTTTTAGACTCCACTCCTGAATAAACCACTCTCTGGTATCTCTCCTTCAACCACCCTCCTATCCATCTCACCGACCCTATATCTATCCCCATCTGCTCCAGTTTACTGATTAGGGTTCTATGTGGTATCCTATCAAAAGCCTTGGCAAGGTCCAGTAGTTTCACTGTAAACCCATTACCCCTATCCAGTTCAGCCGTTACTGTGTTATAAAACGTGAGCAAGTTACTGAGGCATGATCTACCCTTCACAAAACCATGTTGTCCCCCATACAATATCCCATTTTCATCTATCCAATCCTGTATTCTTTTCTTGACTAATTTCTCTAAGACCTTGACAATGATTCCTGATATGCTAATCGGTCGGTAATTTACAACAGCAGTCTTGGAACCACCTTTATGCAGTGGAACTAATTTCCCCTCTTTCCACCCCCTCGGGACTAACCCAGACCCGAGACTCAAATTAAACAAAATGGTCAAGGGTACTGACAATTCTTTAGCTGCTTCTCGTACGACACGAGCTGGTATACCTTCCAATCCCACGGATGTATTGACATTGAGGTTATGCAATAGACTACTCACCTCCACTTCATTCACCACAATTCCCATATAATCTACTGGTACATTCGTTTCTGCAATGTCACCACCTGGATGATATATTCTTGCAAAGTGCTCACTCAGTAACTCAACTATATCAACTGATTCAGTTACCTTCCTACCATCGGCATTCTTTAAAATCATTCTGCCATGTACATTTTTCCTTTTACTTGCTACATATCTAAAAAACTGTTTAGGATTCTCTTTAGCCTGCATGCCCAATGTTCTTTCCTAATCCTTTTTTTGCTTTTCTTACCACACTCGTTACCCTTCTAGCCTGCGCTTTATACCGTTCTTGTGCCTGCCGGTCACCTTTCTCCTTAAATTCCCTCCATAATTGTTTCTTTTTTTGCAGCTCAAGCTTAATGGTGTTATTCATTCATTTAACCCCTAGTTGATTTATTATTCAGACTCTAGATATACAGTCAGCCATTGCTTCATGCAAACACTTCTTAACTACCTCCCATGCACTATCGACTTCTAGTCCTTGCAGTTGTACATGCCATGGCACTGAACCAATCAAACTCCTAAGCTTGTCATACTTACCAGCCCGATAATTCCACATGTACCCTGTCTTAATTGAAAATTCTACACCTTTAGCCACCTCCCAAGTCAAGACCCTATGATCACTCTCACTGATTGGTGAGAATGTGGTCATATTTGTTACAGCCAAATCCTCAGATGTAATTACTAGGTCAAGCACTCTGACCCCTAGTATTTTCCATTACATGCTGTCGCAGATAATTATCCCTTAATAACCGCATAAAATCCAATTCCTTCCTCCCGTGTGTCCTCTCCTCACTCCAATCAATGCGACCATAGTTGAAATCTCCCATAATAATTACCCTGCTTCCACTCATTTCTTCTATTTGCTTGTGGATACTGTCACCACTATATTTTCCATAACCTGGTCTATAGCAGCACCCAATTATATATTTAGTTCTGCTAGCCACAATCTCACACCAAATGGCCTCAAATGTGCTCTTTTCTCTATCATGCAATTCAACTTCTATTCTCCTTGGCTGTAGCTCATCAGCTATCAACAATACTCCTCCCCCCTTTTTATTCTCCCTGTCATTCCTGAACACACTATACCCATCACATTCAATCCCACTAGCTATATCATCTATAGTCAGCCATGTTTCACTAATACCAATAACCTGTGGTTATTGGTATTAGTGAAACATGAAAGTGCCAACCATGGCTAAAAACTCTTCCTTGTTCCTAATACTCCTAGCATTAGTGTACATGAATTTAAGACCCCCCCATTAGCCCCAACCGTACCTTGATGCCTTATATTAATTATCCCACTCTGATTTGTTGTCCTTATTTTCTCGGGCATATTATATTCATTCTTACATTCAACTGCTGCCTCCCTAAGGACTGTATATCTACTCCCCCCCCTTAATAAATCTAGTTTCTCTGAATTTGCACATCCACCACATTCAGCAACACTTTCTCAAGTCTTCTTACACCGTAACCATTCAAATGCAAGCCATCCATCTTATATAGATCCTTTCGCCCATCAAACTCACTCCACACATCCACAAATTCCACACCACTCGTCATACGTAACACACGCATAAAGTCATTCGCAATTATGGCCCTCCTTTTAAACATTTCACTGTCATACCGTGCAAAAGACTAATCATTTTAACTCTCTCACTCTTTTCTTTTGCTACCTCAAACAATTCATTCAGGTCTTCTATCATTTCCATTTTGCCTCCTTTCAAATCATTCGTACCTGCCACAATGCATGTGAGGGTGGAACCTTCCATGATGAGTCTCAACTCCATGGAGGTCTGTTCATGATGGTGATAATTTATTCAGCTAACTTCCTATCACATCAGCTTTACTAATTCTGTTGTCAATTTCCATATTTAATTTGTCATCTTCACTAAAAATCAGTGCCTAAATAGCTGAAATTTTTTTAGATGAATGTGTTCTATAGTTTCATCCATTCAGGATACAGTTGATGTTTTCAATGTTTTTGCCTACTTTCACTATCTTTATTGCCAATTTTCATGCCAAATTTATTATAATAGTTATTCAATTTAGTTATTCAAATTAAGTATAACATCTGCATAAAGTAAAGAGCTAAGATTAACATTGCCAATTTTGATGTCAGATTTAATACCACTTTCCTTCATAATATAATCCATATAGATCATGAATAACAGTTGAGATAATGTGCACCTTTGATGCACACCTAATTTAACATCAAACCTTCTCCGGTACTTCAATTCTACCCACCTACAGCTTAAACAGACTGATAATTGCTTGATATAATGTCCCATTTACACCATCTAACTGTAGTGTTCTTAAGAGCTTTCCTCTTTGCACCTTGTCTTATGCCTTTTCCAGATCTATGAAACTTATAGAAATCCTGGTTGTAATTCCAAGATTTCTCAACAATTTGTCTTAAAGTGAAAAATCAGATCCTGACAACTATTTCAGATTTTGTTGAGAAATCTTGGGAATATAACAACAATTATTATTAAATATCTGAACTCCATGGAGTCAAAAGACTCCAAGAGGTCCATACTCATGCCAAATCACTAAGCCATGCCTTGAACCCATTCAGTTTCTGCACTCCTCACCAATTACTCTCCATGCAAAGAACCTGCTTCTCACTCCCCTGCTCATAGCCTCATTATACAGTTTCCATGAATAGCCTCTAGTTCTAGCCTTCCTACCTCTATGAAATATCTTCTTTGTATATTAATCTGGTAACAACCCCTCACCAACTTATGTCTCAATTATATCCCTTCTATTCATAAGGCTCTAAGTTATTCTTTCAATCTGACATTCCAGACTTAACATTATGCTAGTAAACCTTCTCCAATACATCCCCATTAAAACCATGCAACCAAGTCTGCACAGTAGTTCATATGTGGCTTGATCAAAGTCATATATGGAGGTGAGGGGGGGGGTAACCATAACCATTTTAGCAATGCTACCCCTAAACTTCAAGTCTATTCACCATCACTCGTAGTTCTTTCTTCTCCACCTCTCCCAAAATTTCTTCATCAGTTGTATATATTCTGCCTCCTGACCTGGTCTAACAAATTTCAAGACCTTGCACTTTGTGAAATTAAACTGAAAACTCCAATCATATGCTCACTTGCTCTACTTCTCATAGCCCTTCCCAATTCTGCATCATTGGTAAACAGCTACACATTTCCAGTTATGCAAGTCTCATTGTCATTAATGAACAGATTAAGTAATAATGGTCCCAAAACAGTTCTCCATGGCACTCCACTTCATCTTTTGGGATACCACCCTTCTATACACAACCTGCTGATAGTTGCCTGACAGCAAATAATCTAACTTACAAGTATTATCTAATCCCATCTGTTTCAGTTTAGCTACTAGCTTATCATGTGGCAATCAAAGGCTTTGAAAAATCAAAGTATACCACTGTATCACCAAATTCCTGATATATATACCCTCTAGGGGTGTATAGGATACGATAGTACTACATGAAAAATCTTTACTAACTTCCTATCTACAATTTTCCTCCAAATCAGTCTGTTACCTGTCAAGACACCAACATTATCAGATCTTATATTTCTATCTGCTAAGGCACTTTTTACTGTCTCAACCCACCTATATCTTGGTCTTCCTCTGGGTCATTTTCCTGCCAACCTGGCAGAGAACACTTGTTTTGCTAATCTTTCCTCGCCCATTCTGTTTAAGTGACCATTAGCTCTGCTAACACATTCCTGGATGCTAACAATGTCAAGTTTTTTCCTAATCTCCTCATTTTTAATAAGATATTGCAATTGATGCCATCTGTTCAAGCCCCTAATCTTTCTCAGGACTCTCATATCTGCAGTCTCTAGTCTTTTGTCAAATGTTACTTCTGACCCAGCTTTCAGATCCATAAGTTAAAACTGGCTTGAATACTGTCTTGTATATAGCTAATTTGTCTGATCTGTCCCTGATACCATGTCTGAAAGACATGGTCAGGGACAGATTGGAATGGAGAGTATGTTGGTGGAGTCACCAGGAGTCGGAAATGACTCAATGGAACATAACACACACACAGCTAATTTAGTGTTTTGGCTAATTTCTCTCTTATTCCATAAATTTATACAGTTGACTTCCTACCATACTGCTTTGTTGATTCTGTTGTCTATTTCCATATTTAATTTACCATCTTCACTAAAAAAATAGTGTCTAAGTAGCTGAAATGTTTTACTTGTTCTATAGGTTCTCCATTCACAAAGCAGTTGATATTTTCAATGTTTCTGCCTATTTTCATTGTCTTTCTCTTTTTAATGCTGACCTTCATACCATATCTATTACAACAGTTATTCACTTTAGTCAGGGAATCTTGCAGGCAGATTTATTCAGAAGTAACATCATCCACATAAAGCAAGGAGCTGAGATTAACATCTCCAATTTTGATATCAGGTTTAATACCCCTTTCCTTCATAATGTGATCCATATAGATCATGAATAACAGAGGGGATAATGTATATCCTTGTCTGACACCAGATTTAACATTAAACTACCTTCCTGTACTTCCTTCAATTCTAACTGCTGACTTACAACTCAAAGACTAAGTATTGTTGATATACATTGACACATAACTGTAGCATTTCTAATAGCTTCTCTCTTGACACCTTGTCATATGCCTTTTTCCAGATCTACAAAACTTACAGATCTTTGTTATATTCCCATGATTTCTCAACTATCTGCCGTAAAGTGAAAATCTGATCCTGACAGCCTCTATTTGGCCTGAACCCAGCTTGTTCTTAACCAAGCTTCTCTTCTACAATCCTTCTCAACTGTTTCTCAAGTATACTTGCATATATCTTACCAGAAACACTCAGTATGAAAATACCTCTAATTCTCACATTGTTTTATTTCCCTTTTTATATATGGGTACTATGAGAGCTCTACTCAAATCATCTGGAATTCATCCCTCTGTCCAGGCCTTCTGAACTATGCAGTGCAGCCACTATAAGACTTATACCTCCATACTTGAGCATTTCTGGTCAAATATCTACTCCTGCTGCCTTTCCACATTTTAGGCCTTTGATGGCTTTTTCTTCAAGTATGGATATGTATGCCTGTTCAGTATTTTTTTTACCGCTGTTTTGTCATCACTGCTTGTTTCATTTAGCAATTTTTCAAAGTAATTACTCCATCCATCGAGGATATCTTTTTCTGTTTTCATGTCACCTTTATCATCTAATTCCTTTTACAGCACTGTCTTCCATTTCTAAGCTTCTTCAACAACCTCCAGAATATCTTGTCACATTCTTCATATTTAATTTCTGTTCTTACCAAAGTCCTCCCATGACTTGTTTAGCTAGTTTTACAGTGTTTAGCTTTTACATTTGTCTCTGTATTCTCTAAGAACACAAGTTGACTTATTTGTTAAGAACATTTAATATGCTATTTTTCTTTCACTACCTTTAACTTTGTGTCCACCATGGAGTTCTGATTTTTCTATCCTTACAGACAACCTCACCACATACCTCTGGCTGAATCAGTGTTTTCTTCATGGATTGTCAATGAGTCTCCAAGGTTTGGTTGCTGTTCTCAAACTCTTTCATTTTTTCTTCATTCATCTTTGTGTATTATAGAGCTGCTCAACTTTTAATATCTTTAAACTTTCTTACATGTTCTTTTCAATATGAAATTCAATTTTTTCCTGCTCAAGATTAAATGGTGATCACTTCCAATTTCAAGTTCTCTATACACTCTGCTGTCCTACACCAGAGAAAACATTACTGTCAACAATCTATGAGACTTTTCTTATTCCTTGCCTCTTCTCTCCATGTGTTTCTGTTTTCATGAAAATGTACACAAATTTATTATTTGTGTACATTTTTATGTTGGAACACTGTGTTAATAATAACCAGTCCATGTCCTGAGCAGAAATCCAACAGGTATTTGCCATTATTATTAGCTTTTCTCTTTTCTCCAAATTTTCTAAAAATAATTTTATATGTCTGATAATCATTTCCTACTCTGCTATTTAGATCCCCAACAATGACCAACTTTTCCTTTTTCATTGTGTCCGTTGCTATCTCTAAAGCCTCCTCTTCCTTAGAGGAGGTCTGTGGAACCATAGGAACAAATAAGTCTCATTGTCCAGTTCCTCATTCTGATATTTGCCTATACTCTACTTGAGACTGCCTGCTATTCAAGAAGATTAGCCTCGTATTTAGTGTTGAATACTAGGGCTACTCCTTTTCCTTGATTGTCATTGCCTGAATATTTATATTTATTGCTCAGAAAGATTTCACCAGTTTTGGTCTTTTTTGTTTCAGTCACCCCTATTGTCAATCTGGTACTTATCTAATTCCTCAGCTAGCTCCATTTCTTTGCCATTCAGACTTATTTTGATAATACTGATCTTGAACTCTGGTGATGTTGAGTTGGGACAGGTGTACATGCATCTCCTTTCTTGAGTGAATTTGTCACCTTGTAGTTGGTAAGCAGACTGCTTGGAAGTTTATTTTCACTTGGTTAGACTATAATAAATTTAGTTCAATCCTTTATCCAAGTGTAAGGAAACAAAGGTGCCTCCTGAAAATATCTTCAGGACTGGGGTAAGGTAGTGCAATACCAGGCAACTCTGAGCAAAGGTGGACCAAGCTCTCATCACTCCTTGTCTCAGTATCTCCCATAATGCAAAGTACATCTCCTTGCAGACATGTATACTGCTATGCATTAAGGGAAAGGCTCAAAGGTTGAAACCCAGACCGGTTTCAACCTTTGAGGTCTTGTCAGTGGGAGGCAAATCCAAAACGTGGAGATACTAAGGATTAAACTAAATGTATTAGTCTAACCAAATAAAAAATAAACTTCCAACATCTTTCTCTAAATCCAGAGTAATTCAATAATAAGGTGGTACACACCTGTTGGCAACTCCTATAGGTAAATATGACCTCTCCTATTGCTTCTGCCCTAGTATCTCCACGTTTGGGTCTGCCTCCCACTGACGAGACCTCCCTTAATGCATAGCAGTATACATGTCTGCAAGGAGATGTGCTTTGCATTATGGGAGATACTGAGACAAAGAATGATGAGAGCTTGGTCCACGTTTGCTCGGAGTTGCCTGGTGTTGCACTACCTTACCTCAGTCCTGAAGATATTTTCAGGCACAAACTTTGTTTGCTTACACTTGGATAAAGGATTAAACTAAATTTATTATAAGCAGACTGCTGAAACATGACCTCTCCCCCTAACAAACCCATGCTGACCATAAAGAATACTCCTATTAATCAACCAACTTCTGAATCCTAATCATCACCAACTTCTCTAATACCTTAAACCCCCCCACACACACAGATTGGTCTATAATTTGTAGCCTTATTTTCCCTCCCCACACCCTTTTGTGAAGTGGAACAATTTTTCCCACCTTCCATACCGTTGGGATTTATCATTGCAAGACTCATGTTAAATAATTGTCAAAGGTGCCATTATTTCAATAAAGCATTCCCTCACATATGCAATATGCTGTCAAATCCAATTACATTATTAATATCAAGTTTACTTAATTCCTTATAAACTTCCTGCTAATTCAACATTAGTTCCTCCTCAAACATATCCCCTACATTCTAACTTCTGATATTGTGATCACTAGGATGAAATACACTGATAAAGAGATCATTGAATAATAATTCAACTATATCCTCTGATTTGGTTACCAATCTGCTAGTGTCATCAACTAGCATCATCCTGGCATTTTTCTTTTTACTTGCCACATATCAAAAGAACTAAGATTTTTCTTAGCTTGATTGGCTAATTTCTTCTCATACTGCACTTTGGCTACTTTTACCAACTGAGTTACCTTCCTGGCATGTTCTTTGTACTCTTCATGCAATTAATTACTAATTCATCTTGCATTGCCTCCACAGTACCTTCTTTCCAGTTTTCATGCTTAACACGTTCGCTGCCACACTACTTTGGCATGGTCTGTTCCCATACGCCGAGCAGTTTTACTTCTTCAAGGTCAGTACGATAATCTCGTTACCGGAGGTAAACGTCCTACGAGTATACTCGTAGTTGGCTTGTACAGAGCATATACGGTCTATGAGAATACACAGTTTTGATGCTAGCCCCACAAGCTAAGCATTTTCACTTCAAGGTCACTACAATAATCTCATTCCTGGCAGTAAGCGTCATACGAGTATACTCGTAGTTGGCAGCGAACGTGTTAATCTCGTCATTCAATTTTACTCCTACAGTGTCTCACCTTTGAAATACATTCACACATCGCCACTGTTAAACAGCTCTTGATCAATGTCCACACAGCATCTATATCCTTCCTACTCAATTGCTCTTTCCCTGCTATAACTCTTAGTTGTCGAAGCTTTCCATAATCGCCAGCCTTGTAGTTCGACATATATCTGTTCTTTATAGAAGTTCATGTGACAACCTAGATGATCAATCATGGTCACTCTCCCTCCAAGATTAGACATTCCATTCACAATGACATCTGATGATATAATCAGATCTAAGACTCTTAACCCCTATGAGCCCTCTGTTACATACTGCTGTCCATTAACTCAAGAAATTCATTCTCCTTATTCCCTAATGTTATCTCTTCACTCCAATCAATAGTACTGTAATTAAAATCATCGATAATGATCACCCTTTGCTTGCTCACTAAAACAAGTTGCTTATACATTTATCTCCAACCACATTCCCTGGCTTGTTGCAACACCTCACTAAATATCTCATTCTATAAACCTCTACTTCACACACCATACTGCTTCATAATCACTACCTTTTTTTCTCCTTGTATCTCAACCTTGCATGGACATAATTCCCCTGCTGTTATCGGCAGCACTTCCTCTTTTCTTGGCTTTCCTATCTTCACCAAAAACATCATATCCCTCCATTTCTATTCTTGTCAAGATGTTATTCTCATTCAGCCATGTTTCACTTATTCCTACTATCTTCAGGCATATAAACTCAATCAATGCAATAAATTTCATTGTCCTTGTTTCTGACTCTTGGCATCAGAAATAAACATCCATTTCTTGATTTATAACTAGTCCCATTCATGCTAAATCCCATTTGGGACTTCTCACCTGCTCCTGTCTGTTCATCCTCTACCCCACAGCCACCCAGATTCAACCCCTTCCCACATATTACTGGCTATTCCATTCCCACACTGTTCTCAGAATAAGTCTCTGTAATCCTTAGCAAATTAATACAATCATATCTGTTGAGACTGGGAGAGTGTTTCATTGCCAATTCTAAAAAAATAGAATGCTGCACACACTGCTCCCTCCTTGAAATCAATACAGTAAAACTATTTCCATTTCATATATTCAAGATACATCAGAAAAGACAGCTAAAGATCTCCACAAATATAATCTCCATGCCACTTTTAAACCACTCCATGTATTAAGACTTAAGTGCTGGGAGAAACTCAATATGGATACATAAAACTTCCCGTAACATGGAAAACACTAATACTTCGAGATCGCGGTTCACATCCTAGGCTGCTAATAGGTGCCTACAGAGGGCACCCCACCTGGTTAGGACCAGTCTTTCATCCACGTTTCATTTAGTTTTGTGTTGCCTTTGTGTGTTACAAGTCTCATTGTATTCCCTGATGTCTGAGTAATAGATAAAATATTGGAAGAATTAAATATTTTAATCCTTTCTCAGTACTGTTTCACTTTATTAAGCTTTTAATATGAGTTTCAAACAACACATTCAGCTGGCTACCTTCATCCATTAAGGATTTACTTCCTTTTATACATTACTGGAGTGTATATAAAGTTCCTTGTGCCTGCAGTTTAGCTTCCTTTGGGTAAACTAGTAGATCAGTTAACATCTGTCTTGAACACAAAAATAACATCTGCAATCATCTATGTAGCAAGTTGGAAGTGGCAGACCATGCTCTAGATATTCAGTCCCAGAGGATTGAATGGAAAAATACAGCTTTGTTATTACAAAGAAATCGCTTATAGATCTGAAAGCCCATTTTAAAATCAGCATCAGCTGCAAAACTCTCCACAACCTCAACAGGTATGGCAAAATTAACTTGGCAAAATTAACTTGCCAAAGATCTGGGAGACTCATTCTGAGACCAAATATAGCCTACCTAACTTCCCCAAATTAGCTTAGTTATTTGGTCCCCAGAGGGCATCTTATTAGGATATTAGTTATAGAAACAATTCAAACTAACTGAAAAAAAAAGAACTATCTAGTTGAATGTTATGTGCATGTCACAGTTTTGAATGTTATGTGCATGTCACAGTTGACATTTGTGCTCTGAAGATGTTAGATAGAAAACTAGCAAAATAGTAATAAATTCAATAAGTTCTTCCACCCCCTCTTACTCTTCATGGTTATAAATGTCAACTAAGCCTAAGTATACAGAGACCAGAAAGAAAGACTACATCTTCAGCTTTTCAGTCCAGCATAAATACCACATAAATTCTGGGAATCAATTGAAATAACTGCCGTGAATGGTTCATTCTTATGTTCATATTTTGAATGTCGTAACCAATTCTTTTGCTCTTTCTAAATGCTCATGTTACAGTGAGTGAAATATATAGGCATTTTTAATAAATTCTAATTTTCCTTGCATGTGTTAAACCATTTTTTCAAAGTATTATCTGATCACCCTTTATCAACCACTTCTTTGGTACTACAAGTGCCAAATGGAATGACTGATTTCTACTTTTCTTCTGTTCTGAATCTAAATGAGAAAACATTCTTACTAGAATGAAAGCCATATCCCACTTTAGCATCAATCCCAGACCATTATCCAATCCCAGGCTTTCTAACAAGTTCTCCAAAATAGTGCCTAAAGAGTAGCAAAGGACATCTTACATGTGAGGCAGATCAAAGACGCTGAAGGAAGAGTATTATGGAGGGATGTGGACATAAGAAACAGATGGAGAATATACTTTGAGGGACTTTTGAATGAGGAAAATGCAAGGACTCACAGAGAAGATGGGCAGCCTTCTGAGGGGATGGTGCAGAACATCAGTACAGTGGAAGTGACGGAGGCCATGAAGAGGATGAGGAATGGAAAATCTGTGGGCCCCGATAGGATTCCAGTGGAGGCATGGAAGGCACTGGGGGAAGAGGGAACTGACCTGCTGTGGGACCTGTTCGTGAAAGTTTGCCAACAGGAAAACATACCTGAGAAATGGGTATATTTTCCTGTTGGCAAACTGGAAAATATACCCATATTTTCCAGTTTGTTCTTGTAGATGGGAATAATACTCTTGTTCCCATCTACAAGGAACAATTTGGCTTCATGCTGGTAGATCAACAACAGATGCTATCTTTGGGTTACGGCAGATGATGGAAAAGTTTTGAGATCAAAGAAAGCATACGATAGAGTGCCAAGGCAAGAAGTCTGGAGGTGTCTGAGGGAGAAGAAGGTTCCGGAGAAATATGTCAGGTTGGTGCAGGAGATGTACAGAAATGTGAAGACAAGTGTTCGGACCTGTCTGGGACAGACAAAGTTTTCAAGTAACAGTTGGCTTGCATCAAGGGTCAGTATTAAGTCCGTTTCTGTTTAACATTGTGATGGAGGTGGTGACGGAGGAGGTGAGAGAAGATGCGCCTTGGACAATGTTGTATGCAGATGACATCTTGCTATGTGCAGATTCAAGAGAAGAAGCAGGAACTAAACTGGAAAGATGGAGAAAAGTAATGGAAGAGAGAGGTATGAGACTGAACAGAAATAAGACAGAGTATATATGTTGCACAGTGGGCAGTGGCCAGGAGACAGATCTGGAGCTGGAAGGAATGTCATCAGGAAGGTGAGGTTCAACAGGGGAAAAAGATGGAGCTGAGAAGGAAGTGGGTTGGAGGAACTGGAGGGAGATGGCTGGAGTGTTATGCAATAAGAGAGTGCCGATCAATCTGAAAGGCAAAATCTATAGGACAGTAGTGAGGCCAGCTATGACGTATGCTATAGAAACTGTGGCCCTAAGGAAAAGTAACATCAGCAGGATGGAAGTAGCAGAGATGAGAATGCTTAGGTGAATGTGTGGTGTGACCAGAAAGGATCATCTGAGAAATGACTATGTGAGGGGAACAGTGAAAGTTATGAACTTAGGAGCGAAGATACGGGAGGCAAGGTTGAGATGGTTTGGGTCATGTGATGAGAAGGGAGGACGAATATGTGGGAAGAAGGGTCATGCAGATGGATGTGCAAGGAAGGAGGAAGTGTGGGTGGCCAAAGAAGAGATGGAGGGAGCTGGTAGAAGAGGACTTGAGGATGAAGAACTTTGATGTGGTGACAGCCCAAGACAGGAAGATGTGGAGGAGACTAATCATCAACAGTGACCCCACTTAAGTGGGAGAAGCTGCAGAAGAAGTGCCTAAAGTGAAAAATATAGCATACCACAAGAAGCTAAAGACTAAACTTTAGCCTTGCACATAACCTACAGCAACTTAAACAGAGGCAAAGTTATTATACATAAAGACTATTAGCAAATTCAAATCAGAGCAAGAGTAAAAAACTGCTCAAATAGAGAAGAGACATCAAGTTACATGCCAATGACACTGAGTAACTTCAGCCAATCTATATTTGTATTGCATTTTGACAGTTATAACATCATCCAAGGACAGTTGCTACATACCTCTTTTAATCTTTTGTCAAAAAGAAAAATTCTGAATAGATTAGATACAAATGCTTAGAATGCTTTGTTGCTGCTAGTATCCATCCCCCCCCCTCCTAGTTGTACAAAGCTGTAGAACCTGGGGAATATCATTACAACTTCTGCTGTAAATTAACTTATCCTCTATTGCCATTACAAACTTTCATACTCATCTAAACTCTTGATATTTCAAGAACATTAGTAAAATGACTTGTTCTAAATCTGATCAAACTACCATCTTAGGGTCTACTGCCTACTCTACAAATGGATTGTTAAATTTCTCTGGCTGATCACTACGCTGTCAATGACCTCAGTTGTCCTCACCAATGCTGGAGTACTTCAGGATTCAATACAGTTTTGCTCATGCTTATCCTCCGATACATAAATGAGCTTACTACCTTATATCTTAGTTTTTCTGCCGAGAAAATTTCATAGAATGAAATTGCAAGACAATAGTATATGATCATTTCCTTACTTGTTCTTAATGCTTTGTCCTTGGGGGAAAAAAAAAAAAAAAAAAAAAAATTCCTCTTTTAGTACTGACATCCTTTGCAGACCACAAGCACAAATAAATTGCATAGTTCCATTTTCATTTTGAAATTTGCACATTACTTGAAATTGCAGCCAATTAAAAATATTCACATTTAATGCTGAATACAACAGCAACTTTTGTCATTTGTTTATTGTTACTGCCTGACTCATCTTGATATTAAGTCTCATCTGTTTTAGTCTGCATCTTGGTAATAATGCAAACCAACTGACATGGTGTTTCTGTAATTCCTGTGCTTATTCTACCTTTCAATGATGCTTTATAATTCATAGTGCCTATCTTTGAATTTTATTGAATTAGAGCTTTATCATTCTGTTTTCTGTGAAACAGCTGGAGTCCTTTTATAATCAGATATCCCAGACAACACAACATCTGATATGCTGTACTATTCCCAAATTTGATAATTGCCAAAATTGACAGCCGATTCTTGTTCAAGCAGTACCCATGTGGAAATCTAACAGTGCATCATAGGATAGTGGAGTGAACATTGGATGAGAAGTCCCAGTTAGTTCTGATTGCTTATATGCTCCTTCCCTATTATCTACTGTAAAGCAATTCCTTCAAAAAATCTGGTATGATATGCCAATTATCACTGAGTTTTGTTTCAAGGAAGAAAGACATCCAAGGAGTAATACTTTATTTAGCTAATATTTATAAAACTAATATTTTCCTTGGTGACCAAAGAATGCATCTTCACATGCACATAAGTGCAGATATAACAGCAAGAAAGCAAACCTACCAAATTCAAAACAGCATAACCCTAGTCTGAAATGACAAATTTAGTGAAAAAGCCTGTTATACAGATGTAAACAAATCTGAAGGACTCACAGTAAAGAATTTATGGAGACACATGTGTTAGAATAATTACTTTAACATTAAGCAAGTCTTCTTCAACCATTTGGTTCGGTCCACTGCTGGACGAAGGTGTCCCCCGTGATTTTCCAGACCACTCAGTTTTCTGCTTCTCCTATCCATCTCACTCCAGCAATTTGTTCCAGTTTATCCCTCCACCTTCTTCTCGGTCTTCCTCTTCATCTTGCTCCATCCATTGGTCTCCACTCTGTTGTTTTTCTAGTCCATCTCCTGTCACTGTATCTGGTAATATGGCTAGCCCATTTCCACTTAGCCTGTTTAATGTATTTTACAATATCCCCAACACCTGTTTGAGATCTTATCCAGGTATTTGTCTTCCTATCTCTTAATGTTATTTTTAGCAAACTTCTCTCCATGCGATGTGTTGTTCTCAGCTTTTTGTTTAGGGCTTCTGTTAAAGTCCATGTTTCTCCTCCGTATGTTAGGACAGGAAGTATGCACTGGTCGAAAGCTTTTCTTTTTAGACTCATAGGGATGTCACTTCTGAATATGTCTCATTTTTCCATAAGCCATCCATCCAAGGTGAATTCTTTGTTCAATCTCTTTTCTTTGGCAATCCTCAAAGGATAGCAATTGGCCCAAATATACATATGAAGTCACTTGTTCTATTTCATGATTTTCAACTTTGACAGTTCTGGCAATTAATATAGAAATCAACAACAGAATTAGCAAAGATGGTACAGTAGGAAGTTAACTGAAGAAGTTTATAGGGAATAAGAGAAATGGGTCAACACATTAAAGTAGCTAGATAGGACAATGTTCGGACCAGTTTTAGCTTATGGATCTAAGAGGTAGGTTAGAAGAACCTGATCAAAGACTGGAGACAACAAATGAGAATTCTGAGTCATGGAATGAACAAATTTGCAGCATCATATCAAAAACAAGGATATTAGAAAAGAATGACAATGTTAATATTCAGAATGTATTAGCAAAGCTAATCTTAAGTGGTGTGGTAACTTAAACAGAATGGGAGAGGAGACAGGTCAGCAAAAACAGTTTTTTTTGTCAGGATGGCAGGAAAAAGATCCAGAGAAAGACCAAAACCTCAGTAGAAAGAAGTGCTTTTAGAAGATTGAAATTTAAAATCTGATAATATTGGAATCTTGACAGACAACAGGAGGAGTAAAATTGTCAGTAGGAGGTTACTAATATAACATTTTCATGTAGTACTATAATATCCTGTATACCCCTCCCTCTCCGTCAAGGGTACATGAGGAATTTGATAAGATTATTAATAAGGACATGCAGACCAGACCTCTCACTTTGAGAGCGGAAAGGGCAAATACGTAGAGAATCCACTTTTGAATAGCGAGTCATGTATAATCATGGAAACATGATTATCATCATCATCATCATCATCATCAAATTCCTGCCATGTACCCTCAAGGGGTGTACAGGATATGATAGTACTGCATGAAAAAAATTACATCATTATTAATTTCCTATCTACAATTTTCCTCCAAATCAGTCTGTTACTTGTCAACACTCCAATATTATCAGATCTTATATTTCTATCGTCTAAAGCACTTTGTACCGTATCAATCCACCTATATCTTGGTCTTCCTCTCGGTCGTTTTCCTGCCAACCTGGCAGAGAACACTTGTTTTGCTAATCTTTCCTCGCCCATTCTGTTTAAGTGACCATACCACCTGAGATTAGCTCTGCTAACGCATTCCTGGATGCTGACAATGTCAAGTTCTTTCCTAATATCCTCGTTTTTAATATGATATTGCCATTGATGCCATCTGTTCACACCTCTAATCTTTCTCAGGACTCTCATATCTGCAGTCTCTAGTCTTTGGTCAAGTGTTTTACTTCTGACCCAGCTCTCAGATCCATAAGTTAAAACTGGTTTGAACACTGTCTTGTATACAGCTAATTTAGTGTTCCGACTAATTTCTCTCTTATTCCATATGAATTTATTCAATTGACTTCCCACCATACCAGCTTTGCTGATTCTGTTGTCTATTTCTATATTTAATTTACCATCTTCAGTAAAAATCATGCCTAAGTAGCTGAAATGTTTTACTTGTTCCACAGGTTCTCCATTCACAACACAGTTGACATTTTCAATGATTCTGCCTATTTTCATTGTCTTTGTCTTTTTATTGCTGACCTTCATACCATATCTATTACAACAGCTATTCAATTTAGTCAGAGAATCGTGCAGACTTGTAACAGATTAATTTAAAAGTATAACATCATCTGCATAAAGCAAAGAGCTGACATTAATATCTCCAATTTTGATATCATGTTTAATACCACTTTCTTTCATAATGTGATCCATATAGATAATGAATAACAGAGGGGATAATGTACATCCTTGTCTCACACCAGATTTAACATTAAACCATCTTCCTGTACTTCCTTCAATTCTAACTGCTGACTTGCAACTCAAATAAAGACTAAGTATTGCTTGATATAATGTTCCATTGACACCATATAACTGCAGCGTATTGAATAGCTTCTCTCTTGGCACCTTGTCATATGCCTTTTCCAGATCGACAAAACTTAAATACAGATCTTTGTTATATTCCCATGCTTTCTCGACTATTTGTCGTAAAGTGAAGATCTGATCCTGACAGCCTCTATTTGGCCTGAATCCAGCTTGTTCTTCACCAAGCTTTTCTTCCACAATTCTTCTCAACCGTTTCTCAAGTATACTTGCATAGATCTTGCCAGGAACACTAAGTAGGGAAATACCTCTGTAATTCTCACATGCAGTTTTATTTCCCTTTTTATATATGGGTACTATGAGAGCTCTACTCCAATCATCGGGAATTCGTCCCTCTGTCCAGGCTTTCTGAACTATGCAGTGCAGCCACTGTAAGACTCTTATACCACCATACTTCAGCATTTCTGGTCGAATATCATCTACTCCTGCTGCCTTTCCACATTTCAAGCCTTTGATGGCTTTTTCTACTTCAAGTATGGATATGTATTCCTGACTGCATGCCTGGTCAGTGTTTTTTACCACTGTGCTGTTATCACTGCTTGTTTCATTTAGCAGTTTTTCAAAGTAATTACTCCATACTTCAAGGATATCTTTTTCTCCCGTTTTCATGTCACCTTTATCATCTCTAATTCCTTTTACAGCACTCTTTCCTCCATTCTTAAGCTTCTTCAACAACCTCCAGAATATTTTGCCACCTTCTTGATATTTATTTTCTATATTCTTGCCAAAGTCCTCCCATGACTTTTGTTTAGCTAGTTTTACAGAGTGTTTAGCATTCTTGCATTTGTCTCTATATTCTCTAAGAGCACAAGCTGACTTATTTGACAGGAACTTTTGGTATGCTTTCTTCTTTTCCTTCACTGCCTCTTTAACCTCCTGTGTCCACCAAGGAGTTCTGATTTTTTTATCCTTACAAACAACCTCACCACATGCCTCTCTGGCAGAATCAATCAATGTTTTCTTCAGAGTTTGCCACTGAATCTCCAAAGTTTGATTCCTGTTCCCAAACTCTTTCATTTTTCCTTCAATAATCTTTGTGTATTTTAGTCTACAGCTCACATCTGAGAGCTGCTCAACTTTTATTTGCTTTAAAACTTTCTTACATGTTATTCTTTTCAATATGAAATTCAATTTTATCCTGCTCAAGACTAAATAGTGATCACTTCCAATTTCAAATCCTCTGTACACTCTGGTGTCCTGCACCAGGGAGAAAACATCACTATCAACAATAACATAGTCAATGAGACTTTTCTTATTCCTTGCCTCTTCTCTCCATGTGAATTTGTGCACATTTTTATGTTGGAACATGGTGTTAGTAATAACCAGTCCATGTCCTGAGCAGAAATCCAACAGATATTTGCCATTATTATTAGCTTTGCTCTTTTCTCCAAATTTTCCCAAAATATTTTTGTATGTCTCACAATCATTTCCTACTCTGCTATTTAGATCCCCAACAAGGACCAACTTTTCATTTTTCATTGTGTCAGTTGCTTTTTCTAAAGCCTCAAAAAATTCCTCCACTTCTACCTTAGTAGAACCTTCTGTGGGACCATAGGCACAAATAAGTCTCATTGTCCAGTTCCCCATTCTCATATTTGCCCACATTACTCTACTTGAGACTGACTGCCATTCAAGAAGATTAGCCTCGTATTTTGTGTTGAATACTATGGCTACTCCTTCTTTTCCTTGATTGTCATTGCCTGAATATAACATTTTGTATTTATTGCTCAGAAAGATCTCACCAGTTTTGGTCTTTTTTGTTTCAGTCACCCCTATTATATCGATCTGGTACTTATCTAATTCCTCAGCTAGCTCCATTTCTTTGCCATTCAGGCTTCTTACATTGATTGTACCGATCTTTAACTCTGGTGATGTTGAGTTGGGGTTTATTTTCAGATTTGTTCCAGTAGCTGACTTTTCGCTGTTTGCCCTGGTTCCCTGGCGAAAACAACGGGGGCCTTGTTTAACCGGGCGACGCCCCAGCCGGCATGAAATTTTGTCATGTTGTACCATCATTCTATATTTTGGTTTAACCAATAAGAATACAATTTGGTCGGCTAAATCCCAAATTGCCAGCCCATCCTCGTCCGTTCAGTATCCAAGTAGATACCCAACAGGGTGCACCACGAGAAGGTGAGGATTGGACATTAGGTCAGAAGCCCTGGTCGGTTCTCCGCATTCCTTTAAAGGCTATGTGGAGGTCTCCTCTCAGTTATACAGCTTTGACCCTTAAGCACCCCTTAAGGAAACATGATTATACAATCATAAATATACCACAATAAAAAAAATCATACAAATATTTCATCTTAATGAAATAGCAAGTGATGTTATCATCTGATATATAGTAAGTACCATGTTGGTGTAAGCTGCCATACTATGGACAAACACCATATCCAGCTTATCAAACCACACAAATCTGCTCCAGCACAACATGAAATTAAAAAGGAGTCACCAGATACAATGGATAAACACCAAACTATTACAGATGTTCAAATATGAACCTTTATTCAAAGAAATTGCTGAAGCACTACTTCATTGACCAAACTTTAAATCTTGACAATTGCCTTACCATTCCTGAAGTGTGGGAAATGGTTATCCTCAAATGTATTAAATAGGCTGTATTGCAATTAAATTTATTTCAATTATTTTCAGTCAAATAGCTTTTAACATGCGACTGCGTGTATGGAGGTATTCTAATTTAACGCATGTATTTTATTCAAATTATGCTGCAATACATGTGATTGTATAAAAGTAAAATCCGTTGTCAGAATCAGATTGCTTGTCAGTCAATGCAATCAAGGAAAAGGTATGATAGATATTGCATGGATAGTGTATCCTGCAATCAATCTTTGGACTACATGGAGTTTCCCCATGCAATAATGAACCAATTCAAGTTACCTGTTCAATACACCAAATGTATTCTTCATCTGTTTCTCCCTTCCATGCATAAACTGGTACCCCTCGTTTAGCAATTGCAGCTGCTGCATGGTCCTGGGTGGAGAATATGTTGCAACTTGACCACTGGACCTGAAATTTAAATTCATAAAGCACAATTATATAGACAACCAGAATGCAAAACAGGTCATTTATAATTAGAAAACTTACTAAACTTAAAACTGTGGCTACTCTAAGCAATATGTTTAATCTTGCAATTACTGAGTGCAAAGCACAATATCATTTGTAAAGTTATTCATTATCACTAATTATTAAAAAGTAGCAAGTTACATGGCATCTGACTACCTTCGTTCTTAAGTAGGTAGTCAATGGTCATTCCCCCCTCCAACCAATTTCCTTCAGGCCTTTTAATCAGGTGATGGTACAATCTCACATCAAGCAATGAACTTCAATTACCTAATGATGATGCGCATAAGTATCCCTAACAGTGGGATTCAAACCTAAAGCCTTTTGGAAAGAAACACTTGCATCATTAATTTTGCCAACCATGCGAGTAGCAGAATTAGCAATTATATTCATTGCAGATTTTATTTATATTTAATTATCATAATTAAATATAAATAATATTTAATTTAAGTTATTAAATATTTATTTAATAACTTTACCTGATTATAATTTCTCCAAATTATCCAGCCCTTAGAGTGTGCCATGTTGGAATATTAGTTCTGTTTCAGTTACAATTTGAATTGTTTCTAATGGTTTAGTTTAGAGCCTATATACTTGTCAGTTATAATTTGTGCTCTGAAGATGCTGGGTAGAAAACTAGCAAAATATTACTAAGTTCAATAAATTATTTTTTTCCCCTTTCTTGGTGTTTATTGCATAAATCACTATTATGAAATAAATAAGAAAGCTAGTAGTGGTTGCAGGGACAAATGATTTTGTTGGACAGAAGGAGAATAAGGAGAGCGAAAGATAATGACAGTTAGTGTGGTGTCAAAACATGACAAGTTGAGATGGCAAGCAAAAAAAATTATGAATGGTATGTTGGTAGAACCAGTGAGAAGAAAGGGGTGCAGTTTGTTAATGTGTAGGATGCATTCAAGGAAATTATGAGACTAGACAAAAGTGATGGACTGCATTTAAATGGATTTGGTGCAAGTCAACTGGAGTGTTGCTAGAAGCAAATAATGGATGATGTGAACAATATCAGAATATGTAAGAAGGGATGTAAAAGATCAACACTAGAAGAGGTGAGACTCCTGAAATGCCTGTGAATGGAGAGAGTTAAGCATTGAGAGATCAGAGAAACAGAATGCAAAATGGACAGGGAAATGGGAGGAGTCAGGGTGGACATGCAGATGGCATATGGTGAATAGATGTTGGAAGCAATATGAACATGTGGAGAAGGTCAGCAAAGTAATGGAATAACTACGATGCAAGGATAGTAGTTGAATCTGGGGAGTTATGAGATAAGTGGAGGTAAAGGTGACTGGGCACATGAGCAGGTGTAAAGAACTTATAGCTGAGAGCTGGTAATGGTAAGACAGGACTAGTTATAGATCTAAAAATGAATGTGTTTAGAAATGCCTAGAGCGGAGACAAGAAAGACAAAATTGTTTCACCAACTGGATTATTTGTTCAAAAATTGTCAGACTAGGTGAAACATATTTGGATGAGGATATCCAGCAAAATGTGGCCTGGTTGACCAAGTGGTTAGCATATCTGCTCTCCAGCCCAAAGGCTGCAGGCTTGAATCCCACCATAGGTATGGATGCTTGATTGTCTATGGAAATACTAGTGATGGTGGGTAGATGGAGATATAGTTGCAGTTAGTTGAAGTTGGTGGGATGAGTGGTGGAGACAGTTGTAGAGTTGTCTTTGGACTCCCTGGAGGTGTCACGTAATAATAAAAATAGAAATGGAAGAGTACAATGTTTTTAATGATAGAAAGGTGGGGCAGATGCTGTTGATAGCAAATTGTCTGAACAAGGTGTAGATGCAAAAGGGAAACAGCTGCAAGGGTTTTCATGCAAGTATTCTGAATTGACAGGAGATATTTAGTTGGCTATTGCTGTAGGCCAGGAAATGTGAATGGTAAAGGAAAGATGATCATTATAGGTTATTTTAATCATGGTAACAAACTGGAATGAAGATATATTAGAAAACAAATATGAACTATAATATAGAATGAGGAGTTAAGAAATTAGGTAAATGCTGCTTGGACACTGACAAAAGCTATTTATACAGCAACAATATGGGAATGTGTTCCAAGGATCAAGAGGCTGAATGTCAAGTGGATATTACTTAACATGATATCTAGAAGGAAACAGCACGAGTTGAATACTGGTAATCAGTTGCATGAAGTGTAAAAATCAGGCCAGGAAAACAACCCATTTCATAATGACAGTAAAACTATAATATTAGAAGAAATCAGCAATCAGGCCAAAAAAATCCTAGACTTCTTTTAGTATGTGGCAGGTATAAATGATTATGATAAAAGATGGAAATAAGTGAGCAATTCATGCGAGAACTTGATCCTCAGTATGACAAGTACAGAGTGAATGAAAGAAGACAGACTCTTAATCAGTACGCAAAAAGTATACAAGAAATTTAGTAAACCTGATGTCATTAATGCAACAGGACTTGATCACTACATGTCTTAAGGGAATGTTTCAGAGTTAACAGCAGCCTTGTATACCTGTATAACAAGTCTTCCAACAGCACAAATTCCAGAGGAATGAAAAGAATAAAAAAATTGTTCTATTCAAAGGTTGTAATAAGGCCAAATCTACAAATTATGGAAGTTGTATATCTGAAATTGTGGGCGAGATGTTGAACTGGTTGGCAAAAGCTAAGATAGAGATGGGTTGATAACAGCAATTGTGATCCATATATTTGTTAAAGTGGAATTCATAATTTAATTATATCAAATAAGTATCAGCAAGCTGTATATTCAGGGGAGATGGAGGGAGTAGCAATATCTAAAAAGAGGAAAAGTGATGTTCCACAGGGGTATATTTTGGGACTATTTTTTGACTCTCACTGAAGAAGGTAGTGAAACTAGTATATTAGTACCATAGGCACACTAAGCAATTTTTTCCATTTTTATCCAGAATTGTTAAATTTTTTTAACATAATTCTGAAACTGTTCTAGAGGTCAAACGTGAAATTTTTTCAAGCCACTTCAGGCCTCCAATAAAGAAGGGCAGTGGTCTCATGCTGGATAATGAAATTCATCTCACACATAAGGATAATAAAACGGAAGCTGCAATTATTTGGCCACATCTGCAGAATGATTGAGGACCAAAAGATAAAAAGCTATTCGTGTTTGGCATTATGGATGGTGTAAACAGAAGAGGTAGACCATACAGAGAATGGATAAATGACATAAAGGACTGGTATGGAATGGATGTACAGAAACTGTGACACTGGACAAAGAAAGGTGGAAATAATAGTGAAGGGAGGCATCTGACACCAACGAGCAGTGATCCCATGGTTCGTGATGATAAGGATAATCAAACATTTATGCCTACAATGAGATTTTGACCCACAGCCAGAAAGAGGATATACTAACCACTCAACCACACCAGGCTAGCACTTAACATTAAGAATGTTAGGTTTAACTGAAGATATGCAGCTGTTTGCAGATACAAAACTAGAGATAATGAGGAGACAAGCAGACTGGCTCTACAAGAGGATATGAATAAACTTTATGAAAGGATAAATGAGTAGAAGTACTAGTTCAATGTTGCAAAGCACAAGGTTCTGAAATATAGGAGGCAAGGATGGATTAAAAATATACTTAATGTGGAATTTTTAAAGTAGAGGAGATGAGAGATCTTTGAGTGATGGTAGACAGGGACTTCAAGTTTAAGGATCACAATGCACAAGCTGTGAAGCCATATCAGATTATGGCAATGATGAGGAGTACCTTAACAAGCAGAAATATAGATTATGATTCATTGTATAAGGGTCTTAATCAGGCCTGATATGAATTAGTGTATGAAGATTTGGTCACCTAGTTTTCATTAGGATATTAGAAATGTTTCTTTGCTCTTTGGAATGTAGGATATGAAGACTGAGAGAATACCATTTGCAGAACATCATGAATAAAAGGAGAGGAGATATGATTGAGACATAAGTTGGCAAGGGGTTGTTACCAGATTAATGTAGAAGATGTTTTTCAAAGAATGAGAGACAGGGATAGAAAAGAGACCATGTACAGAAACTATAAGGAGAGTGTATGCAAGGAAGTAAAGAGTAGGTTCTTTGCATGGAGAGTGGTTGATAAGTGAAATGCATTGTTTGAGTGTGATGAATGCAGCTATTCTGAAGGCATTTAAAGCACAGTTCGATGAGCTTAGTGTGTACCTCCTTGCAATGTCACACACACAAAGTCTTAACTTGATGGAGGTCTGGTGTTAATATTTGAAAGTCAAAACTGACCACAGAACTTAACATTTAGTTTCCTTAGTAAATTATATATTTAGTTTGTTGGAAATTTTTTGTCACTTGGTTAGGCTATAAATTATATTTAGCTTAATCCTTTAAGCAAGTGTAAGTAAACAAAGTTTGCACCTGAAGTATCTTCAGGACAGGGGCAACTTGTAAAGGTGGTATACATTCTCATCACTTGCCTTAGTATCTTGCATAATGCAAAACACATCTCCTTGTGGAGATGTATAATGCTATGCATTATGAGAAGGGTCACTACCCAGACCGGTTTCAACCTTTATTGAGGCTCCCTCTTCAGTGGGAGCCAGACCCAGAGGTGATACCAAGGTTGAAGCAAAGCAGAAGTCATATTTCCATATGCCAGTTGTTAAAAGGTCTCACTCCTTATTAAATTACTCTGGATTAGAGAAATATGTTAGAAGTTTTTTGTCACTTGGTTAGACTATAAATCATATATTTAGTTTAATCCTTTATCCAAGTGTAAGCAAGCAAATAAGGTGCGACACCTTTTGGCAACTGGCATATGGAAATATGACTTCTGTATTGCTTCAATCTTGATATCACCTCTTGGTCTGGCTCCCACTGAAGAAACCTCAATAAAGGTCGAAACCAGTCTGGGTAGTGACCCTTCCCATAATCCATAGCATTATACATGTCCACAAGGAAATGTGCTTTGCATTATGAAATACTAAGGCAAGCGATGAAAACTTATACCATCTTTACCACGAGTTGCCCCAGTCCTGAAGGTACTTCAGGAGCAAACTTTGTTTGCTTACACTTGGATAAAGAATTAAACTAAATATATAATTTATAGTCTAATCAAGTGAAACAAACTTCCAAGATCTTTCTCTAATCCAGACTAATTTAATAATAAGGCGACACCTTTTGGTAACTCATATAGGTAAATATGAGTTCTCCATTACTTCCACCTTGGTATCACCACCTCTGGCTCCCACTGATGTGCTTTTGCACAGAAGTGGTTGCTTTCCATGAGATGCAAGAGGCTCTGCTGGGGGATAGGTTTTTGCCTGTCTTTGAGTGGGGCACCGCTGAGATTATGGCTCTGCTTGGTGGTGGGGGTGATCCTGTCACTGAGTGGAGCCACTGCTGATTTGGAAGGTCCTTTGGTCACTTGTAAGGAGTGGTTTGGGGGACCACCTAATTTTTTGAGAGGTCTTTACTTAAACAGCACCTCAATAAAGGTCAAAATCGGTCTGGGTAATGGCCCTTCCCTTAATGCATAGCATTATACATGTCTGCAAGGAGACGTGTTTTGCATTATGGGAGATACTAAGGCAAGTGATTAGAACTTATACCACCTTTACCACGAGTTGCTCCAATACTGAAGATAATTCAGGCTTAAACTTTGTTTGCTTATACTTGGATAAAGGATTAAACTAAATATATAATTTATAGTCTAACCAAGTGAAAAAAACTTCAGTTTGTTTTTCAAGTAGTGTAATACCAAGGAAACTGTCCATGAGCCATATGTTGAGTTTATTGGTGCTTTTTGATGGTTTCAATGGTCAGTAAAGATGATTCTTGCTAGATAGCAAACATCATCTGGAAAGCATACCCACAAGGAAGTTAGAGGTTGTATTAAGGAGAATATGCAATCTTCAAGGGATTATCATCAAATCTTTGCTCAAAAGCGCATATTATCTGCTCCAATCCCAAGGATCTCTAACAGGAACTGGACCATCTGCAGCATCATACTACATAATGGCTTCACCTCAAGGAAATTTAAACATATCCTGATCACTAGAAGCCTATCCCAAAGAACCCTGAACCTGTACAGTAAGTCCCAATCCTATATTTTGGGTCTCCCACAATGAGTACAAATTCCATGGAGGTGCCTGTACAATAATATGTAGTGGGCATCTTGAAGGCAATTGCAAAGATCCTGAGAAGATCTAGTTTAGTCTCTAAATTCTTCCCTATAAACAAAATCTCCTGATTACCACCCACAAAAAATAAATAGGTCCTTCTCATCCTCTCTGGGACCAAGTTCAGTGTGAATGCCTCTGCACTTACTTTGGACAATTAGTATGTTCAGTTAAAACTATTACAGGAACACCAGTCTTTATCAACTGCAATGCCTGAAAAATCTGGCACACCAAAGGGAACACCAATCACAATATCCCCTGGTCCAATGCTCTTCTTTCACATCAGTGCAGGTTTAAGTTTGAATAGTTATTTAAAGAATGTTGAGCTTCTATATAATCTAAACTTAAATCAGATGACTGCCCATCCATTGCAAAGATTTGAATCCCATCCTCAAACAGCAAGCAACGGCATGCTAATGTCATTTCCCCCCCCCCCTTTAATATATATATCCATTCTATGCAGTGTCATGTCACTTATTCAGTCATTTTATTCAATTAATCTTATTTTATGGTATTTTAAAGTATTTAATTTTAATGGAAACTGTTTATTTTGTGACCACCTGTATGGTGGTAACAAAATATTTTAGTGGCACTTCAGCATGTGGCTCAACTCTAAAAAGGAATACCATTCCTTTTACTAGCTTCACCTTGTGATTATGCTGCTGCACGAATGATGGTCTGTTGACTTCAAGTCAAAATATCTGCAATAAAATTATTCTTTTTTTTGTGAATGTGTTTCTACTAATCATTGCTATGTCACAAGTGCCATTAAATACTCATAATGTAACTTCATAAAAACTGAATGCTCTCATAGGACAGTTAATCCCATATATGAAAGAAAGAGAGAATTATGTAATTTCTACTAGTGCAATCCTATAGCATATTATTACCATAAGTGGATTAAGGATATTTTTTAGCTTTAATATAATTATTTTTGCATAATCTAGAAGCCATGCTCTTGAAACCAAACTAGGAACTTTTTCACGCCACTTCAGGCCTCCAATAAGCAAGTGAGTGGGCCACACAATGGGCAATGAAATTTATCTGCCACCTAAAGACAGTCAAACATATTCATGCCCACAGCAGGATTCAAACAGCAGTCTGTTGGTTAATGAGTGGATATGCAACCAGGCTAGCAGCAACATGTATGCTCTTGTCAGTTTGTCATGAAGGATGAAAAAAAAAAACCTTGAATTTCTAAGAACAGAATTGCACCTATGTATGAAAGTGACCAATCCACTTTCTATTAAATCCCCATAAGGATAAAACCCAGGTTTTTCCCAATCAGGTATCATTATTGACTAAGAGGCTCTAAGTTCAGTTCAAAGATCTCAAAGTGTGTTCGTGTCCTTCGGATCTGAATAATTTCTTTCAAAATGAAAGAACTAGTCATTCTTCACTGCACCAGATGCAGGATTCATCCTAAAACCTTACACTGTCAAAAGATTACATAAAAGCATTATACACAACAAAATTATGTCACAGGGTAATGAAAAATTATACATGAAAAATTTATTTTACCTCAGCACCAAGCTCTAATAAAGTTTCTATAAGAACAGCAGTCTGGATGGTCATGTGCAGGCAACCTGCAATTTTGGCCCCTTTAAGTGGTTTGAATTCTCCATATTTTCTCCTCAATGCCATAAGACCAGGCATTTCATTTTCTGCTAGCATTATTTCCTTGCGACCAAAGTCAGCAAGACTGATGTCCGCTGAAACAATTGGGTATAAATTATACTGTTTTTTCACAACTAAAAAACACTACTTAAAATGTGACCATCATTCAAATATAATTTTAATGACTTAAGATTTCTCAAATTATAAATACATGTTTGAGTATCAGTACAAGATATCAAGATGGGTGCATATATTCATTTAGTAGGAGTTACTGAAACTAGATAACTAAGACGAGACCTATAAATCTGACTGGGGCTTCTAACTTAATGTCTAATCCTCACCTTCACATGGTGCACCCAATTAGAAGTATCCAATGGATACTGGGCTAATAGTCTGAGATTAAGTCAACTAAACTATCCTGTGCCAACTTAAACCAGAAATGAACATGATACAACTCAATGAAAAATTGTCATGCTGACTCAGCATCATCTGGTTAAACAATGTCCCTACAGTTTTCAGAGAACTAGAACAAACAGTGAAAAAATGAGCTACTGGAACAAAATCAGTCAAAAGAATTGAAGATAGGCACTACCAATATAAGTCCCAACAGGAAAGAAGTCAAACTGGCAAAACTAGAATACATAATTAGTATTATGAATAACAGTGCTCCAGAAGAGCACTCCTTCAATGTTATTACCAGAAGTAATAACATTGAACTTGCTAATATTTCATTGGTTTTCTAACCAGCATCACACACATTATATGGTATCTTCATGGAGTTTGGAGACTCGTCATATGAGACCCATACTAATGTTTATACAATCAAAACTTATCTCTTTCTCCCCCTAAACGTATTCACTGTCAAGGCACTTGCAACTAATTCTGGCAATCCATTCCATTTATTCACCACTTCACAAACAAAAAATATCTAGTCTGCATCCCATTACTAACCACACACAACTTCCACAGATGACCCCAATTTCTCTATTTGACATACAGCAATCCCTGGATTAATGAGCCCCCGATTAGTGCTTTGTCGAGTAGTGCGTCGTTTTTTTTCGATACCCAAATTTGATTAGTGCACCTCTAAAATTCGATTAGTGCGCCTATATACATCTTAAAAATAAATGTTACAGATTTAAAAAAATTTCGATCTATACATTTTTTATGGATAACTAGTTTAAAAAATCGCTCGTCAGGATGAAATAATTAGTTACCAATTTGAAGCATTTTACAAAGTTATTTTTTAATGTCATACTACACTATTTCCATGTACACTATGTTTCAAATTTACAGCTAAAATTTATGTCATTTGCTTTACATAGCATTTTGCTGATCATATCTCATACAATTGTTTTCCTTACTTTATTTCAAATTGTTTTCCTAACCTTTAATCATGAGTAAAAGAATAAGCAAGCAAAAAATTGAAGTGCAAAAATGATTTGAAAAGTAATCTGATTGGAAGAACTTGAAATAATAAAGAAAAATGAACAAGGCAAGTCCAGAGCAAAGATAGGACAAGAACACAAAAATGGGTGAATCAACTGCTGAATACAAAGAGAAAGGTAAGGCTGCTTGAAGTTCATCATGCATTCACTCGAAATCAAAGTATTATAATGATTGAATTAGAGACTTTTTACATGGATCGAAGATTGTAACCAAAAACAGATCCCACTAAACACTGGCCTTATTAAATCAAAAGCATTAAACCTCTTTGCAACCTTGAAAGAAAGAGCTATCAATGATGGAAAACAAAAAGAATTCCATGCTAGTGCTGGGTGATTTGAGCGTTTCAAAAAGAGAAATAGACTACATAATGTTCTAATCACAGGCAAAGCTGCAAGTGCACATAAGGAGATATCCAGAGATTTTGAAGAAAATTGTGAAAGAAGGGGACTATTGTGATCAACAAATATTTAATGTTGATGAAACCAACCTTTTTTTTTGGAAGCAAATGCCTTCCAAGACTTTTCTAGCTAAATCAGAAATCTCAGCCTGGTTATGAAGTCACAAAGTCAAATGAAATTACTGCTAGCAATATACCAGCCGTTAGGAAGCACATTCTTCCACATTGTGCAAATGATTTTTAGAAGCTTTTCAAATGAATCTAAGTTAATTAAATCTCATTCTGAGAAGTTGGGTGATTCTGACCTGCTAAATTTAGATGCACAGCAGGAAGATTCTGAAGAATATGAAGAAAATTTAATCACTGACAAGCTCAAAGAGGTTTCACAGAAACAATTTGAAAATAGTTTTCGTACAATCAAAGTTTTTAAGCAGCAATGCTTGGAGATCGACCCTGGTGAAGAGAGAACCAATAAAATTTGCAGAAGAGGCAATAGGGTCATACCATCAGTTGTATGAAAAAAAGAAAACAGAATGCCAAGCAAACTGCATTAGCTCAATTCTCTGTTAAGAATCAGAATAATAAATTTATATTCTAATATTGAAAGTTAGGAGGAGAGATAGGAAGAGATGACCTTGCTAATGCTTCTGCCTGGTATCTCCACTTGGGCCTGGCTCCCACTGAAGAGACCTCAATAAAGGTCGAAACTAGTCTGGGTAGTGGTCCTTCCCTTAATGCATAACATTATACATATCCACAAGGAGATGTGTTTTGCATTATGGGATATACTGAGATAGGAGTGTTGGTAGCTTGCTCCACCTTTGCAAGGAGTTGCTGTTGTACCACTTTATCCCAGTCCTGAAGATACTTTCAGGCGCAAACTTTATTTGCACACACACTTGGATAAAGGATTAAACTAAATTTATTATAGTCTGACCAAGTGAAAAATAAACTTTCAACATCTTTCTCTAAATCCAGAGTAATTTAATAAAAAGGTGGCACACCGTTTTACAGCTCCTATAGGAGGAGATGACCTTGCTAATGCTTCTGCCTGGTATCTCCACTTGGGCCTGGCTCCCACTGAAGAGACTTCAATAAAGGTTGAAACTAGTCTGGGTTGTGGCCCTTCCCTTAATGCATAACATTAGACATATCCACAAGGAGATGCGTTTTGCATTATGGGAGATACTGAGATAGGAGTGTTGGTAGCTTGCTTCACCTTTGCAAGGAGTTGCCTGGTGTTGTATCACTTTACCCCAGTCCTGAAGATACTTTCAGACACAAACTTTGTTTGCACATGCTTGGATAAAGGATTAAACTAAATTTATTATTTTCTAATATGTTTTATTGTCTTTCGGCTTCATGGTTTTCCTTTAACTAGGCCCTGAGACATACCCTAATTCTTTTATAAAAAAATTTAAGGGTCAAAAAAGAAATCTGAGGAACAAATTATACATTTTCCCATAGGTTACTATATTCGATTAGTGCATTTTCGATTAATGCACCTGTTTTAAAGAACGCATTAATTGAGGGATTGATGTATTTTAAAAATTTCCTTGGCATCAATTCTATAAAACTGCTTTAATCTTAAGTTTCTATCATATCTCCTCTTTTCTGTTTATCAACTAAACTTTGTAATCCACAGATCTTCAACCTATTCTCATAGGGAACATTCTATAGACCTGTCACCAGGCTGATGACTCATCTCTGAATCCTCTACCACCTGCAGATCTCCAAGAAATACAGGTGACCTGATCTGTTCACACAAGTCAAGTTGCAGCCAAATCATAGCTTTATAAAGAGGGATAATAACTTCATCTTCAGTTATTAGTGTTTTTCATCATTCAAATACACACAAGCACACCTCAAAGTCTCATCAACTATCTTAATTTCATTCCATTTTCCTTCTTAGAGGTAAAAATCTGGAAGAGTTTTTAACATCAAATTCCCTACACATACTAAACGATGACTGTAATACCCCATCAACTGAAAATACCAGAGTAAGCAGCTTCATTTATCTGACAATAGCAAACGATACTATTTCATCTCGGGTTTCTGAATGGAGATGCAAGGGAAAAGAAAGCTGTTCTGATCATCACATATCAAGTTTCATTATTAGTAACAAAAATTAAAAAAAAAACTGGAATACACAAGACAAACCAATCACATTAACATCAAGTACTACACCAACAAAACCAATCTAGACATATCTGTAAAAGCATTAAAAATAGAATTTGCATGCCTAATCTCAGAGCCTCACTTTAATGGGATCAGCAAACAACTCAGCTTAGACAAGAACCTAGCCATCTGGGCATCAGCACAAACCAATATATAGGCTTCCTTGCTTCTGTGCTTTCATAAGGTGTGAAAAAATCTAGCAACCAAACACTCAGAACAACCAAGAAGTTAAACAGATGGAAGAAAATCAGTACCTTGGTGGAATGACGAACTAACAGTCCTAACAAAAAACATGTAAATGCACTCAGACAACTATATCAAAGAATATACAATAATTAAGATTTAAGAGAGTAGAAGACAGCTGTATTTGGTTTTATAGTGGCTCTATCAGTCCAAACTTACAAATGCAAAAACAGAATCATGGAAAAAATTCTGTACTGTTTCAACCATATCAAATCCTTTGAACTGTATATATAAATCAGCAACAAGCAAGAATAAGGCAACACATTATCAACTTAAAAACAGACAGCTCCTACACTAAAAACTTAGTAGAAACTGCAGCTATTATGATAACAAGTTATTCCTGATGACAACAAAGCAAAAGATGAAGAAATCCACAAAACTTACAAAATAGAAACAGACACTAATAACAATTTTACAAATGAAATCAAGTTAATATTATGATCAATGGATCTAAGAAAAACTCCTAGATAGGATGAAATAACCAGGGATATACTCCTAAGAGCATTTGTCGAATTCCCCAAATTCATAACAGTTTATAACAAATGCCTAAAAGAGGGCAATTTCCTTTATAATGGAAACACTCTAAAATTATATCTATAATCAAATCAGGAAAAGAAACATCCAACGAAATTAGCAAACAGAGGCCAATCAGTTTCATAAATGTTGATGGTAAGGTACCAGAAAAACTTCTGATAAACTGAATAATGCACTTTGTTTACTCAAGAAACCTATTTAGAATAAATCAATATGCATTTAGACTTCAAACACAGCAGACAATTAATGGAGGTTAAAGAGTTCACAGAAGAAAAAAAAAAGGACGTACTACTGATCTCACTATATACAAGGAGCTTTCAATGCTACATGGCCAGCCAGCCAGCCATAATTAATCAAGAGATTTCAAATGTCTAAAACACCTACTGTACCTTACAAAAAATTATTTTACAAACAGAAGAGCAACCATGACATTTGTCTGATTGTCAATCAGACAAATCGCATCTTTTCACAGACAATCGCAAACATCCAATTGTCTGTGAAAATACCAGGGGTGGTTGATGGCATTGGTGTAGATCAGTGGTCACCAAAGTGGTCGATATAACATTGTTAGGGGTCGATTCAGGCTCAGGGATCAATAGAAAAATATAAGACATCATTGTACGAGTAATATTTAATTTGGTTAACTTGGATTACCTCCATCCTGAATGACAACGCAATTAAGAGTGAATCGTAGGAACAGTGACATGAATAGGACCTGTAAGATGGAGCAAGGTCATGAAAATAGTTACAGAAGGCAATCATGTAGGCCAAATGACGTATTTACGTCATTTGGCCTACATGATTGGCCAAATGACGTAAATAAACAGATGTCGGTGGTTCCCGCACCGCCAGGCGTTTGCAACATGTGCGTGGTTGCTTATTTACTTATACTTACACGTATTCGATCCCAGTCTCGTTTTTGCCATCGACATACAAGTGAGCGTTAATGTTCTAAAATTCATCAACATACATTATAATTCAATCGTTATTCATTCATGAACTAAAGTTCTCTATGTTGAAGAATTGAGCAGGGCTGGTAGTTTTGTACATCCTATATATACCTATAGGAAGATTGTATTATTGTTATTTTGTTATCTAAATTAAATTTTATATTTTATATATTATTTATCCCTCCTATCAAATATATAATGTTAAGAAGGACGTCAAAAACAAAAACGTATCCCTTTGATGTTAAGCCAATATAATAATATATACTATATTATACATACAAGAAACACTAACTATAAAATAAATATAAAACACATAAGCGTCATTTTTGCTTTATATATTATAATTACGTAATAGTAAAATAGAGGGGTGGGTCGATAAAAAATCAAGAAACTCTTGAAGAGGTCGACGGTCAAAGAAGTTTGGCGACCCCTGGTGTAGATGAAGCAAGTTGCAGTTGGCAGAGTAGTGGAGACAGAGTTGTAAAGAAAGTACCCACCCTAGATGAGTCCTTTGACTCCCTGGAAGTGTTAAGTAATAAAAAAAAAAATATTGCTGATGATGCGATGATAACAATTTAGGGATGCAGCATCTTACAATTAGAAGTAATGGCCAATAAAGAACTCTCTAAAACTGCAGAGTAGGCACGTGAGAAGAAAGTTACCTCAATAGCACCAAGTCTAAATGTGCTCTACATCTCACTTAAAAAATCAAAACCTGTAAATGGGGAAGTTCGAGATAGCCAGTGAGTTAAGATACCTACAAGTAAAGATAGATGAAAAATTTACCTTCAAGCACATCCTTACATGTTGAAAAAAAGCTTACAAATAGTAAGCCTTCTAGCTAAGTCGGCAAGGATAAAGTGGGGACTAGGTCAATGAGTGCTGAAAACGATATATAGGGGCTAACTACCATTCATATCTTATGCTGCACCTGCCTGGAAACATGAACGAAAAATCAAAAAACTGACAAATGCTTCAATGCCTTACAGCCATATGAATAATTAAAGGATATAGGACAATATCTTTTGAGGCTGATTGCATTATTGCATCATTAAAAGACAGTAACAATTGACAGTGACAGTAAAAGCACTATAGACAGCATAAAAAACCAGAACCATATAGCCTTAACAGCACAAACTAGAAATATGGTTTGGAATTGCACTCTAGAGGGATGGAAAATCAAGTTCTGCTGGGTGAAGGCACATACTGGGTGACAGTAAACCAGAGAGCAGGTTAGCTGGCTAAAGAAGTGGCTATAAATGAATAGCTAGAAACAAGTTAACAAAGTTACTCTAAATTTGCTATAAAAACAACTCCCTAAACTTGTGGGAAGAACAATGGAAAATATCAAAAGAGATCAACAACAACAAAAGAATTCTTGCTAAGTATCAAAAGCAAACTCCAGCTGAAACAAACATGTCATCTCTCTAGGTTTAACCACACTACTAAAGGGACATGGAAAATTAAGACACTACTTACTGATTCCATATCCTGAAATCCCCATCATGCATTTGTCTGCACCTTCAGACTGTCGGTCACATACTTTATGATTGTCTGCTACTGGATTCCAGATGCCCCTAATACAACATGTCATCACTTCTGGAGACAAGTGGCCAGTGTCAAAACACTTATCCAAAAGTATTACTCAGAATTAATTTTGTCAATAAGATCAACTTCCAGTCATTATAATGTAACAAATTATGATATTGTGTGAAATATAAAGTGTATATATACAAAAATATTAAAATGGATGCAAAGGTTGGAATACATACATATAGATATATAAGTGTAAATATGAATATTGATACAAAAATATTTAATATTAATCAGTACTTAGAAGCTACATATAATATATGCATTGTAGGCCATGGAGAATGTAGGAAATAAATTGCTTCTCAGTAGAGGTACTGTTGGGAAGAACATGCACACAGTTGTGATTTGTGCTCTGATGACGATTAGAAAACCAGCAAAATATTAGCAAATTCAATATTGTTTATTTTTTTTACTGTATATGCAGGGTGGCCCTTAAGTCATGAAAAATACCATAGAAAGGGTCCATTTTATGAAGCAACTGCATAAGCTTTTTTAATATCATCAGTTTCATTATTATTATTAGTTATGAAAAACCATATCACATAAATGTCTTCCATTTTCGGCTTCACAAAGACAGACCCTTTCTATGGAATGTTCCATGACTTATGAGCCACCCTATACCATGCAGCGCTATTATTCATAATTCCAACATCTTCTCTAGTTTTGCCAATCTGACTTCTTTTAATGTAGCATGAGAACACATTTTATCCTTATAAAAATTTAAGTTTGTAGATCTTGAAAAATGCTTTGTATCACAAATTAAATTAAGCCTGTTAATGCGAACAATATCAAAACAAAGAACTATAATTGGAATTGTCAATTATACAGATTCAAAATAATCTCCCTCCAACTCCATGCAATGTTTACACCTGTCATACAGGACACCTGTTCACACCACATTGGTGTCCTCCTCTTTCAAGGCACACTTCATCTCTGGAAAGAAGAAGTCTGTGGGAGCCAAATCTGGTGAATGGGGGGGGAGATGTACAATCACACAGATCTACTTAGAAACAAACTGCTTCACAGGCAGCACACAGTGCACAGGAACGTTGTCGTTTAACAGAAACAAATTGTAGAAATTAATAAATTTAGTTTAATCCTTTATCCAAGTGTGAGCAAACAAAGTTTGCGCCTGAAAATATCTTCAGGACTGGGGTAAGATAGTACAACACCGGGCAACTCGTAGCAAAGGTGGAGCAAGCTACCATCACTCCTATCCCAGTATCTCCCATAATGCAAAACACATCTCCTTGCGAAGATGTATGATATTATGCATTAAGGGAAGGGCCACTAACCAGACTAGTTTCGACCCAGGTCGAAATAAAAATAGGCTAAATAGCCATAAAAATAATAATTTTTAAGTCTTGGTACACTTCTGTAGCAGTGTTTCCTACAATGTCATCACTTCTTTACAGTAAAATTTTATCACAGCTCTGCTGCATGATGTCATTTCTAACATGCTGCACTCTCACTTTTACTTCAATGGTTGCAACATGAAAACTGCTACATCATTTGACTTGAAAGTTGCACTTGTGATTACAACACTAGCAGTCAAAATTATAAACACATTTGTTACTTTTATTCTAGGGCTCTCCTGTAAAAAATCAATCTCATTATTTAACAGGCACACTGCACACACACACACTTAAATTGAGGTTAAAAAAGGCAAAAAACACTTGAAATGGAAAAGTCAGCTGGAATAAATGACACCTGATATAAAATATGATGGAATGAGAAGTTTTATGGTGGTTGCACCACAATTCTGAAGGTTTGGTCAGAAAGTAATGCCAAATGGGATTTTTATATCAATTTATAAAAAATGGAAATAGAATGAGAATTATAGCAGAATTTCCTGATTGAGTGGTCCAGAAGACACATTTTACCCTTATAAAAAATCTTGTCTTGTTGATCTTGAAAAATGCTGTATGTGTATATACACACACCTCTGATGGACAAGCTTAATTTTATAATCAATATATACATATATATATTTGAGGGTATATTATGCCCTTTTCCAAGTGAAGGTGAGTCAGCAGGTCTCATGTAGGATTTTTTCTTCTGGAAACTCAGGTTTTTCATCCTGCATAAAGGCAAATCTACCATCAGAACGCATCATCACCAACAGACAAAAAATGTTGTTGGTGATGATGGGTGGAAGATGGCATCGATAGTAGTTCGTAATGGAAGAATTAAGTAGTAAGGAGATGGCCAAATGTATGGTGGCCTAAATGATGAGTCCCTGCACTCCTTGGAGGTGTCACATAGTAATAATAGTATAAAAGTCCCATACAGAGGTTTCAAATATATAGATAGAGAAGAACTTTTTTTTTTCTTTACAAAAAGTCCTAAGGTTGTCCTTGGAGAATACTTCATGAAAAGATACTGATGAAATGAAAGATGATGAAAAATAAGATAAGGGCTTATGCTTACTTTCAAATTAACTATCAGAACCAAAATATATACAGGAAGATGGTTTGATGTTAAATCAGGTATTAGGGAGGATTGTATACTAATTTTCTACACGTCTGTTTGTAGAAAGAATGAACAGCTATTATCCCGAGGAAAGGATTACAAATCTCACATTATTCCACCAGGAACAATAATGCTAGATGAATGAGCTGATTGGAATGGCTCAATGATACCAGATTGAGAGTTTGTATCCAAAATTGCTTTGCAGTTTTGGATACACAGCCAAAACGAAGGCTATGAGGCCAGTGTATTATATTTATAAATTGTGTTTTTACAGTTGGTTTTGGAGGTTGAAAACTAAATTTTTTGGAGGAAAAACCCTATCACCTACAGTTAAAGAGCCTTTATAAAGGTTCTTTGCATCCTAGATGCGATTCAAATCTAGATCTTTCTAAAGGGCATCATCAGTATCACCTGAACAACAGAGACTTCCATGGCTATGTTCTACAGAAAACTCAAAACTGAGGCACTAATAGGAGAGCTAACATCCACACTATGTTCAAAAGATGAACTAGTTAAGAAGCAATTACTATACTTATTACACATTGGAGTCCAACAACTCATTACAAGAGTGTACTCTACACCACAATCCATCACTCACTCACACAATTCCATCTACTCTCCACTAATAGAATCTGTCAGCATGTATTCTCTGGCCAATTTGCCTGTTATGCAGGATGGAAAAAACACGTTACCAGAAGGAAAAACTGCTACCTGTGTATGAGATCAACTAACTCGCTTTCAAAAGTCCATATAGATTCCTTTCATCATGAAAAGAACTGAAGTGAATCTTTCCCGATCAACGGACATACTGTCCCATCATTTCTCCAACTGCACTACTGAGGCATAAATTCAAATGTATAGGAGAGTGGAGAGGATTATCAGATATGTACAAATTGCAAAAAATTACTGATGGCTAAGATAATGGCTACTGAGATGAACCTGAAATGGACATCTTAAATTACAAATTTAATTAAAAACAGTTACCTTGGTCCTGCAGTCCTCAGAACCTAAACTGACCTTTTGTCAAGTGCTATTTTGTTTATTCCATGTATACTATTCATTACAAATACACTGAAATACTCCAAATTCCTGATAAGTAGAAATTGCAATTGTCGTTTCTATCTCGCCTGCTGACAAATTATTATTATTATTATTATTAGACAACTCCAGGGAGTCCAGAGACTCATCGAGGGAGTGTGTGCCAACAGTATCGAACGATTGGCTCCCTTCCAACTACTAACCGCGCTCAAACTTACTTAACTGAACCATTGAGTGGAAAAAAGATGGCGGCTCGTGTGTTAGTGTTGTGTATTACTGATGATGAATTATGAATTGGTTTGATATGTTTTTAGCGATTTATATTTATGCTTATTCATTAGTAATAGTAGCTAATTGCTTGCTACCATAAACAGTCACTTTATTTTCCATAGTGCTTTATCCAAGTAAGTCATTTGTAATTACAAGCACAATTCGCTAGGCCTACATTGCTAGTAAACTAACTCAGTCTACAGGACATTTGCTGTAGACTGAGTTAGTAATAGTAAAAAGAGTTAGTAAAAGCTTCAAGCCCTGCGGGATCATATATTGCTAGTAGTCCGTCTAGGTCTACAGGATACTTTGCTGGCAGGCCGCCGGCCCTGTAGGATTATTATACTGCTTTTAACCCATCTCTGCTGGCAGGAAATTGCCATGAGATGGACAACATCAAAGATCACATCCAGTTCCTTAACAAGGAGCAGTCTCTAGAAGTGCTCAAACTTATAAGCAAATTAGAAACTGACTGGCCAGGATTCATAAAAGAGTACATTCACTCTAATGATGGAGAGGAGGAGGAGAATGAGATCTCAAAAGGATCTCACTGCTCTGTCACCAAAATCCCCCTGTCAAAATATCTCTCAAGGGGAGCACACTTACAAAAGAAGAATCATAGAAGACCAGATGGATGAAGACACATGTACGTTAGAAGTCCCAAAGAACACCGAAAAGGTTCCACCAGTAATACTTAGGGACAAGGACAAATGGACCACTGTCACCACAGCCTTTAGAGAACACAAAATTGCTTCCTGGGCAAAAAATCAAGATGAAGGAGTCAAAATCCAACCAGCCTCAGTCACTGACTACAGACAGCTAACAAGACTAATGGATAACAAAAGTCTCCCATATCATACTTTTGCTTTACCCAGCGAGAAAAATCTCAAGGTTTTGCTTCGCGGAGTGACCAAGAGTGTCACCTGTGAAGAAGTCACCACTGATCTCATGAGTCGGAACCTAACACCAGTGAAAGTGAGCAGGATGCTCAGGGCAGATAAAAGACCAATGCCACTAATACTCGTAGAAATTGATAAGACACAGAAAGAGATTTATGAATTAACAACGATATGTGGCCTCAGAATTTCTACTGGAAGAAGTCGATGGCTGGGCAGTGCCATAAGTGCCAAAGGTTTGGCCATGCCCAAAAACTCTGCAAGGCAAATTACAGATGTTTAAAATGTGGTGAGGGCCACCAGACAGTCATGTGCACAAAACCAAGATCCACTTGGTTTTGTGCACATGAAACTCCAGCTAAATGCACAAATTGTGGAGGACCTCACCCTGCAAACTACAAGGGATGCATTACACACCCAAATAACTGAAGGTTACAAAAAAATACCCCTCCAACACAATTCAGCGATGCTCAAGCCAGCTGTGCTAATCCCACCCCAGCCCAAACTATCAGTAGCCCAACAACTCAAGAAAGGAAACAAATGCCTAAAACTTATGCAGAGGCACCACAAACAAAGGCTACTCCATCTCATGACCATATAGGCTCAAATCTAACTTCAGTACTAACTGCCTCACTAGCTACCATGTTACAAGAATTCAGTTTGACGAATCCTTCACCATCCTCCACGAAAAGATTCCTACAAGGTACCCACTCAATTCTGACAGCATTCAACAATGAATAGAAGAAAATTCCATCCCAACTCTCTCATGATCACGGCATGGAATGCCAACGGACTCAGCAATAAAACCCTAGAACTACAAGAGTTCTCTCACAGGCATAATCCTGACATAATACTGGTAAACGAAACACATCTCAGGCCAGCTAATAATCCCAAATTACGGAACTATACTATGTACAAAACAGATAGACTAACCAGAAGTGGAGGAGGAACAGCTATATACATTAAACACTATCTAAGCCACAATGTTCTGACCAATCCCCAAACCAAGAGATAACAGGCATTGAAGTTAATACCAACAACGCTGGCAATATCAAAATCTACGCTGCATATAATCCACCCAGCATTCCATTGCTGGTATCCAATTTGGACCCCATTCTCGGCTTCTCCGACTCCATCATCATGGCTGGTGACTTTAATGCCAAACATACAGCCTGGCATAGCTCCACAATCAATGATAAAGGTCGAATTCTAAACCATTACGCAACGCAAAATTCTATTGTTGTAACCGGACCCACAGAGCCCACCCATCATAGCTCAACTGGAAGTTTAGATGTACTTGACAGTTGTCCTCAAAAACATCAGATACCAATACCAACAGGAAGCAATAAATGAACTTTCATCAGATCATAACCCTATTCTGCTTAAACTTGGTACACAAGAACAATTCTCCCCTCCCCACTCTTTCATATCTTGGGACAAACTCACCAGAACCTTACCTGATCACATTGGCCCAGTCCCTACTATTCATACTAAAAAGGAGATAGAAATGGCTGCAATCAACTTTACCAATCAAATCAAAAATGCAATAAAGGCAGTTACCCAAACCACAGTTTTTCACCCTAGTTGACGGATCCCCGAGGAAATTATGGATTTAATTAGACTGAAAAACAAAGCCAGAAAGCTGTATCATAACACAAGAGCTCCTCAAGATAAAGCAAATTTGAACAAATTAAACAGACAAGTACGTGAAGCCCTCCAGACACATCGAAACCGGGAGTGGGAATCTAAGCTAACAAAATTAGGACAACTCCATATGGAAGTTTCTGCGAACCTTCCGCACCAAAAGACAACTTTTACCCCCAATTCAAACCTTGAAAGGAATAGCTCACAATGATGGGGAAAAAGCAGCAGCTCTAGCCGACAGCGTGGAAAGTCAAGGCAACCCCTCATATGAAAATGTGAACATCAATCTTATCTACAAGATTCACCGCCGAGTTAGGCAGGCCATAACAGAACAAAAAGATGATCTAGAATCTCTCACACCCACTTCTCCAACAGAAGTTATAAACATTATAACCCACCTGAACAACAATAAAGCTCCAGGCCCAGATGGAATTACAAACAGAATAATTAAACTTCTCCCCAGAAAAGCCATTGTACATCTAGTCAGCATAATTAATGCCATCCTCAGATTCCAGTATTTCCCTTTAACATGGAAAATAGATGTCGCACCAATCAAAAAGATGGGAAAAAATGCTCAACTCCCTGAAAACTACAGACATATCAGTCTTCTGTCTAACCTTGGAAAGATTGCAGAAAAAGTAGTGCTTACTAGAATTCAATCACAAACGGACCAACTACATATAATCCCAAATGAGCAATTTGGATTCAGAAAAAACCATTCTACCGTTCAGCAGATCCACAGGCTGATCGAATACATTTCTGAAGGCTTCAACTGGAATCTTCATACAGCTGCAGTCTTTTTAGATGCTGCAAAGGCTTTTGATAAGGTGTGGCATCAAGGTCTTCTCTACAAACTCATCACATTCAATATACCTATTAATCTAGTTAAAATAATTCACTTTTACCTCAGAGACAGATACATGCAAGTCAAAATAAATGAAACTATCAACCAGGCGCAAGGTTCTGGCAGGAGTACCGCAGGGCTCACTCTTGGCCGCCTTGCTGTTTTCTATCTATATTGCTGATATCCCTCAAAACCCAAGCTCAACAATCACTGCATTATATGCTGATGACACTGCATTATTAACCAGATCTCTCAGCCCAAAACTGACTATTAAGAGACTCCAAAGCAGCATTCACATGTTGGAAAGATGGTTTATGGACTGGAGAATTCAAACCAATCCACAGAAGAGCTCAGCCATACTGTTCACTAGAAAAAAAGCCTCAAATCAAGGAAGATATACATTTACTCGGTGTTAAAGTCCCATGGCAGAATACAGTCAAATATCTTGGAGTAATTCTGGATAAAAAAACTACAATTCACCAACCATATAGAACACATAAGTTCAAAGACGTCTAAAGCAATAGCGCAGCTCTACCCCATGATCAACAGAAAAAGTAAATTAGATACTCAGAACAAACTGCTCATATACAAGATGGTAATACGCCCAGTCATAACTTATGCATCTCCTGCGTGGAGTCACACTTCGAAGACAAATATTCAGAAGCTGCAGAGAATACAAAACAAATGTCTGAGAATGAGTTTAGATGCTTCATGGTTTATCAGAAACTCCCAAATCCACAGAGATGTCAGCATTCCCTATATCACAACTCTTCTTCATGACCTAGCTGAAAAGTTCTTCAATAAGACAATTGATCATCCGAACCGACTGATCAAGCAAGCTTCAGACTATAATGAAGCAGATTTCTGCAAATACAAGAGACCCAAGTCAATTCTATGCTCAGCTGAACAGAGTTAACCTCACTGCCCTTTCAGGGCGAGCTTAAAGCTCAATAATTCTCCACCCAAAGAACTTTCCTTTTCAGATGGAGGGGAATATGAAAAGCATTTATGCTTCACCCATCAAGTCAGTACCGTTATGCGTTAACTGAGCCATTAATAGCAGAGGCTCTGCCAATCGACCAACCTTTGCCGGCAAATGCATACGATTGATGGTGTGCGTGTAGGAAGAGCACCCAGAGCACAAAATTATTCACCACGATCGTGCACACTCCTATAAGGTAATTTGTAACAGTTATTAAAAATAGATCTGAAAGGTTCAGAACGCAAGTACTTATAAAATGTAAGAAATGCTCAAAATGCGCCGATTATGGTACTTTCCTATATTACACATGTATATCAACGATCAACTTGCACGACAAACCGGCTTTCCAAGAAATGTTTATCTAGATTTCAAATCATCGTCTCTTATGATGCAAGAACTACTGGGAGAACTGGTGCTCGGCAGTTTCGATAAACGTTTCTTTTGATTACGCCGCATCGCAATGCAGCTTATTGAAAATACTACGGCATATTCTTCCGTCATTCACAGCGTGCACTTAAAATCAGTTTCGCTATATCCTCTAGTTATTATTACACGGCACTTAAGTGGAATCACAGGACTCATCGTGGGAAAAACAAATTGGAAAGAATAAATCGGCGAATAGTTCAATGCAAAGTTGACCTAACAGATATTAAATTAATCACTATTCATTCAACTTTCGAACCAGAAAGGAGCTAAGTAAAATTAATCCAAAGCACACGACATGCAAGCATTTTCTGGAATTCGGATAGTTAGCATGAATTAGGTCTTAATGAAAAGGAAAGCATCAAATAGGTATCATACCATCAGCTTTTCTTATAGCTGTATCAGTTATGCGATAAGAAAAGATAGATTGAAATCATCAAATAATACGTTGCCAAATGCAATTTACGATGCTAGTGAATCCCTTGCATCTCTACCAAAACAACGTACTTACCAACTTTATACGGTGGCTTCTCACTCATAATGCTAAACTTACTGCAGCAAACTACAACACTTAAACTCTAACCGCTACAAACAGCGGGGAAGAAGTTGAATTGAAGTCATGCTTTACTTTATATTTAACAGTGCGCCATCTAGCAAACCGGAATTTTATTTTGAAAAATATTATCTAAAATTTGTAAGCCAAATACATCGAATACTATTGTAGAGCTGGCGTTTTGACTTGATAGGGAATTTATAAGCTTTACCAGGGAAGTGTTAAATTTGCACACCTCATTAGGAAAATAGTTTAACTCATTCTAAAAGAAAATATTTTCATTTGAACGAGTTAATTAGGTAGAAGGTTGGGGGAATTTAGTTAAGAGTTGGATAGGTGTAAGCCTCAACTTTCAACTTTCCTCCCTCCTTAGATGAAGTCATCAGCCTCCACTGAGCAGTTCGATGAACTATTGGACATGAATACTTTAAGTGGAAAAGACCTAGGTTTGAATCTCATTTAACCCTCTAAACAACTAAGGCAATGCCTAGAAACTGCAAATTTGGAGGGAAGCCAAATCCTAAAAAACTATCTCTACTATAAAAACAATGCTTTTTATTATTTTATTTTTAATTTTACATATCTTCTGAATTTAGGCAAGAAAATCGACCGTACTACCCATTATTTCAGACAGTAACATATCTTGTTAGGGTTAGGCACCAAGAGATGGCAGCACTTGTCTGCCAGCCTCTTCATCGGTGGCTGCTGTAATTAGTGATAGACATGGCCCAGCTATCTCTGATTGGCTACCGGTGGAGATTGAACTGCCCACTCGGTCTCCAAAAAAGCTAGATAGGGTATAAAGGTCTCACCTACTCCCTATAAGGGAATAAGATCCTATTCGGAGGGAGACGATCCCGAGTTTCATTCCGATTTGATCCCGCCCGATTTTGGATAGTTTGTCGTAAAGTTTTTCAGTGTAGTTTATTTTAAAATGAGCTAAAATTCGGAGTTTACTACTGTACCGTAGGTTCGTGCTCGATAAGCAGAGCAGGTAAGAATTTTTAGTTTCTATTTCGCTTTCGTAAGCCTAGCCATGGACAAGTCTTTCGACGATCTCAATTTTCAGGAACTTTTGACGCTATTCAGGAATTTAGGCAACTTGCTACATAAAAAATGGCCAGATAAAATCGGAGCACACCAGATCCTCGAAGTGGAGACAGGGGATCCCCATCCCTCTGAGCTTCCTCATTCTTCACATGACAACGCCAGTGAGTCAACAATAAAACCTGAAGACACCTCTCTTTCAAACTCCAGTGGCTTTCAGGAAGTTAAACGGAAGAAGAGAAAGAAAAAATCCCCTGCAACAGATCCTGAAATAATACCTCAGACGTTGGAAACTACAGCTCCAATGGATACATCAGCACTAGCTGATGAAAGAACAGGGAAATTGACACAGCCCAAAGAGAGGATTCTGCCAGTAATCTTGAGAGCTAAAGAAAACTGGGCGTCACTTGCAGAGACGATGAAGAACAATAACATCAAGTTCTCATCAGCTAAAAACACCGATGATGGAGTCCGCATACAGCCCGAAGGAGCAATGGACTACCGCCAGCTCACCAGACTTATGGATGAACAGAAAGTCCCATATCACACATACCAACTGAAAAGTGAAAAAAACCTTAAGGTAGTCATCAGAGGTCTGGCAGAAACCATAACAACTGATGAAATAGCTACTGACCTCAGATCACAAGGTCTTGAACCAATTAAGATCTCACGCATGTACCGCGCAGACAAGCGCCCCATGCCTCTGGTCTTAGTGGAGATCAGTAAAGACCACAGAGCAATTTACGACCTTACTATAGTCTGCAACTTAGTCATCAAGACCGAACCACTCAGAAGAAAGGCATCCGCCGGTCAATGCCACCGCTGCCAAAAATTTGGGCATGCACAAAAGTTATGTAAAGCAGATTACAAGTGCGTAAAGTGTGGTGACAACCATCCCTCGCACACTTGCACAAAATCATCGTCTACACCTGCTAAATGTGCGAATTGTGGCGGCCCCCATCCAGCAAATTTTAAAGGCTGCTCAATTCACCCATCTAACCTACGGAAGACAAGAGTGGCGTTGGCTCTGCCCACTCAGATTCAAGCCACGAAACCTTCGCCGGAAGTCACAGTGCGGAGTGTTCCCGCCGATAAAACATACGTTTCTGCCGTCTCTCCACGGATTTTACCCGTAGCCTCGACAGCTTACAGTGAAAATTCTGCACAGATTCTTGCTGCCTCACTAGGGGAGATGTTAATAGCCTTTAGCAACATGAACCCCTGCCAAGCCGACACTAAGAAATTCCTCAGGAATACTCAAGTCATCTTCTCCATGATCACCCAATGACATGCTCTCCTGCATCTCGATGCTGATATCCCAGATATTTCCACATTGCTTCGTAACACTACCGCTAACTTTCTCACCTAAGCAGCTTTTCATTCCAAGAAACTCATTCAGGAGTTTTCTAAGCGCCCGAAAGCTGCACTACCTTTCGGCTCAGGCGCTTCCGCATTGCCCTAATCAGGGTGAGCCGAGTGCTCGCTAACCTTTAATATAAGTCTTTTTCATACCGATGAAGGGATCAGAATCCACGGGATTGATATCCATCAAGCCACATAAGTTATCATAAGGGAATAAAAGGCATTAGCTGATTCTTTTTTCCTGAATTTAGGAGCGGCAAAAAATACTCTGGTCAGGATACGTTACATATGGAAGTAGTAATAGTCGTAGTGATGTTTTTCTCCCCAAAATAGATAATTGCAAAGTTAATTGTTTTTAATTTGCAGACAAAAATACTATGCACAATATATAGTACAGGAGGATGGGCAAATTTTCTAGGCCCACTCAGTGATTAGTAAATGATGTAGTGCTGAGGGTGGATTGTGTAGTGTAAAGTGGATTGGTTTCTCACAATAAGCCTGAGGAAGAACTCCATGGAAATCATGCAATAACTATAATAATAAAACAGCAATAATAAAAAATAATAATAAATTTCTTCTATTCAAACCGAGAGAGAGAGAGAGAGAGAGAGGCCTACTTCTAAACTTTTGGTAGACATCTGTTTTATTTTTATAATCGTCAATTCCCTTTTTTAATCCGAAAATTTAGCAAAATGGACAGGCTTGTGCAATATACAGCCTCTCCATGTCAATTCCACCCCGCCATCCGGTGATGAGGCCAACAACCTGCTTACGGGGGCCTGAAGTGGCGAATGCCATTCCATGCACAGTGAGTGATGCTTTTCAAGGACATGTCTAACATATTTAGAGATCCAGACTTTCCGTTTCGAGGATACAGCAGTTAAATAGTGATAAAGCAGGCTGGAAGCCAGATAATGACGGAACCAGTCAGTAACGAGTCAAGTGGCTTCCCGGTCAATTGGTGCATAATCCCGCTGCCACATACTCTGCCAGTTCGTGCCTGGTAAGGGAGTCTGTGCAGTGATATGTCGAGGCCACGGAATGACAAGGAGACTGGTCGCTCTCTGTACAGATGTCATGTTCACGAGTTTACCTCCTCACTGCATATCCGCACTCTTTTAATAATAATACAAACATGAAACAGTCACAGAATGACGGCAACACTGCGAACAAAATATATCTCCTTCAGCAGCCAACTCATCCATACAAATCAAACCAAATACAATATTACAAACTTACCAGGAACTCTACCAAAATTAATTCCATGTCGACTTTCCAAGCTCTGGACAATAATCTGAAATCTGGACAATAAAACAAACAGAAACAGCAGAAATGAAGTTTATGAGAAAAACTGCAAAGTATACTCTATTTGGTCACAAAAGAAACGAAGAAATAATGAAAGAATTAAACCAAGAATCAGTAATAGAAAAAATTAAAATCCTTGATATGCATGATGATGACTTTCCAAACATCTGTGGCATAAATTCCAACATAAACAACATTCATTACCACTTGCAGCCATTCAAATCAAATCAGACCTCCTTCTCTTAACAGAAAACCAAATTCTAGCTATTTCGACCAGTTCATCTCCAATGCGCAAATTATATTCTTCGCGATTCATTTCGCCACAAAGGTGGCACCTGTGCCATCATACTTTCTGACATTGCCTGTCAGAGAATGCCAAACCTAGAATCCCTTACTTTCGACCTCCTATTGACCTTCAATGTCTCCAAAACACAGTCCTGTCTTTTCTCTAGCAAAAGGGATCTCAGCTCACCTTCCCTCCTCCTCAATAATATACAAATCGCTGCCTCTCCTTAGCTTAGTCTCTAACCTCTCTTAGTACAAACACCTTGTATCAACAGCTTCTCAGCTTCTAAAAAAAATAGAATACTTAGAATACTGTTCACACGTTTGTGGTGCACCACCCTGCTATCTCCGTATGAGATCGGCTAACTCACCTTCGATTGAAATCGTCCAGTTAAAGATTCCTCTCATCGCGACGAGAATTGAACTTAGGCTTATTCCGATCGAAGGGCGCAATGTACCGTCGTTCTTCCAATTGTGCTACGGAGGAGAACACGGTATTCCTTCCACACCATCCTTTTCTTACGAATCTCTTGCTTTATACGATTGCACATCTATTTGACTCCAGCCCTATTTGTTCTTCGAACTCTCGGGGCCTACACTGATATCGCATCATTTACGTATTGTTTAAATGTTTCCCAAGCACTTATGATATTCTTCTCATCCATCAACCGATTCCATTCCACTGAACTTAGTATACTCCTCAGTTGGTTATAATTTCCTGCTTTGTATTTCAGCAAGTAACCTTTTCAGAATAGAACACGCATAAATTTAATCACTTCCCAAGTGAGTACCACATGATCACTGTCACCAACCTGAAGCAGAATAGTTACATCTTTAATTGAAACGCCATCCGATACAAATCTATAATCAAATCTAAGGCTCTTTGACCTCGAGTTCCTTCTTTCACATGCTGCTTTAGGAAGTTGTCCCGCAACAACTCAATAAACTCATTTTCATTCTTTTCATGAGATTCTACTGCTACCTAATCAATATTGGGATAATGAACGTGTCCTGCTGTATTATTCTTTTTGCACCAATCGTCTTTATTTGGTGATGCATTTCTACACCAAACGTTCACGTTCTCTCCTCGTCAACATTTCCATGACAAAGCCCATATCCATCATTAAAACAATTATATAATATTGTTGCTCTTACATTCACAATCTCACCATTGTTCCTTTTATAATTTAGTTTCCCTGACTCTCTTTTTTAGGTCTCACAACAGTTATTAGATTTTCCAGACTCCTGATGCCAAACCCATTCAGATGTAGGCCATCCCTCTTATCCAAATCCAATCTTTGTTCAGTCTCACTCCATACATTCAAAACCTTGCATCCATTCATCCTACACAGCCTACGCATGTTATCCTTTGCCATCATAGCCCTTCTTCTTAATTCATTTTTATCAATTCAAGGTAATCTTCAGCAACAATCTCTTCCAACAACTCTCATGTTAGTGAGCTTATCACCAGTTAAGCCGTTAGTATCTGCTACAATTACCATCTAGTTTACTTCTTTTTTTTTTTTTGAATTGCTTCCTTTATATTCTTAAGTAGGGGGAGACTCCCCCCCCCGATGCCTACGCCCCGCCCCCCCCAGAGTTCCGGACTGGTAGGCCGGTTCTCCTTGAATTCTGATGACTCGAATTTTGAAAATTCGACACTCAGGCTAGCCCCTGAGTTTCAAAACGTTTCAAATAACTTGACAAAAAACGTGACACGAAAACGTTACAAAAAAAAAGGCTTATCATTTAATATTATAGAGTAGATTTGAGCTCCGGAAAAACTCGAAGTTGTAACTCTCTCATCAATAGCAGCTTTTATTATAGGGTCGCCATACCAAATAACATCCTTCTTTTTACAAACAACGTCACTTACCTGTTTTCCGTTACTTCCTGACTTACTTGTTTCCGTGCTTTGTTGTTTCTTATTTTGCTGTTTAATTTTCTTTTCCTCGCTATGTTCATTTTCTACGTTCAACTAACAATATTACACATTCATTGTTATTTCGATCAATATTGAATTGATCCTTTAATTGGCTTGCTTTGTCAAAGAAATATTTGACTCTTCGGATACTGACTTATTTCTTCTATCTTTCGCATCACTTTCTTTTCGAATTCCCATTCTCAGGATCTTGAGGGCTCCTCATCGATAATCAAAATCCGTGACAGGCGGCTGGTCCATAAGGGAGCAGGGATGCAGCCCCTCCAGTATAAAATGAAAGTTCCTGTTTTATTATCGCCGTTCTTAAATTTGTATATATTTATCTAAAAGCCTTTTTTTTTTTTGTTTGTAATACACCCTCTGTCCAAAAAGAAACCGAACTTTTGATAGAAAATAAAACACAAGCCAATTATAATTATTCAAATCATTTATTTCAATCAATTCTCCCTCAGCTTCGATAGAGGGTTTGGCACGGTCAATTAATTCATTAAATGAGTTTTTTATATCGGTTTTTGGGATACTGTTGAGAGTCGTGGTTACTGCCGCTTGAACGCTTTCAATGCGGCAAAGTGATGGTGTCATATCGCTTTCCTTTCATCGGCAAATAAAGTCGGGGGGAAGAGAAAGAAGTCACAGGGTGCTAAATCAGGTGAATACGGCGAGTGATCCAACACACAAACTTGGTTTTTGCTCAAAAACTGTCTCACAATGTTCGAACGATGAGATGGTGCATTATCATGAGAAAGTGACCAGCTGCCTGCATCACGATATTCATGCCGTACACGACGAATTCCAGCTATCAATTGCTTCAAAACTTCGAGACAAAACTCACCATTGACTGTTTGGCCAGGCGGAACGAATTCTTTGTGGATAATGCCCTTGGAATCGTAGAAACAAATCAGCATTGTCTTTATTTTTGACTTCTCCAAGCGATGTTTTTTCGGATGCCCCCCCCCCTCTTCTGGTGGTCTCCACTCAGCACTCAGGAGCTTTGTATTGGGCTCATACTCAAATTGAGCCCTTACTAGCGGTTTTAACTACCGGCCATTAAAGATCAAATACGGACACTTAAAAGCTTCGTATTCATCATAAATTTTAATGTAATATCAATGGTATTACAATTTTAATGTGCACTTCGTATCCATGCAAATGTGGACGTATATATACGTCCTGGCCGGTAGCGTGGTTAATGAGGTCCTTGCGTGTTCAATTCGATACATTTTTTGGTCGTCCGTCAACTTGTTGGGAAAAAATCGCGAATTCAATTTATGAAGGCCCAAACTCTCAGTCAAAATGTTGTGCAGTTGATTTTGGAATCTCCAATTCATCTTCAATCACTGACGATTTCGGGTTTTCTTTGATGAAATCATGCACTTTTTTGGATGTTAACTTCGCTTAGTCCAGTTTTTGGACGGACCGGCTTTCGTCTTCCTTAAGCGTCTCACGACCACTTTGAAATCACTTAAGCCACTCGTGGTAGGCAAATGTGGCTGGCGGTAAGATTGTATTTTGTACATAAAGTCGTTGGCCTTCTTCTATTTGAAGATTTCTCATCATCATCAAGGGAGGTGGCAATTCTTGGTTAGGAATATCCAAAAACTCAGAACTCTGCCAATTCATACGATTAGTGGCAACGTTTATCAGTTTAAACATCCTATGGTTTCCGTTTTCTCTTATGATTGATTGTTCCGAAACTGAAGAGGGCATCAGAATGCATCCCGAATGTCCAAGTGAGTGGAAATTTGTAGGCCTAGCAAATTCAGGCACAGCGTAAAGAAGATAACATTCATACCATTCTAAAAATGCGCTGTATGAACATGTAAATGAGCTTAACGATGACGTTTTAGAAATACCTTTCTAAACCATGTTCTAAGTTCGCTTATTTTAATACATTACGTGTGAAAGATCCCGTTGTTGATGTAGCTTCACCTTTAGAAAGATGATTTTCAACTAAATAACGTATTTCTTGTGATTTTGTTTTATTAAGTTGAAAGATGGCGTTATAGTTACTTTTATCTTTGTGTATATAAACAATGAAAATTCATGATTTGACAAAATTGGTCATTTCAACGATGTATTTTTGTCGACAGCGTCTTTTCCTAGTAGAAGCAACCGTTAATTTTTGCATACATAGGTAATAATGTAAATATGAGAGTACCAAAGTCGTTCCAAGCAAGGAACAAACTATCAAAATGATTGATAGTTTGCTGATAGCTTTTATGCCAATTCTTCCTCTCAGATCGGTCGCACCATAAGCGATTTCGCTGAATAGAAATACATCAGTTACTGGTAAACAGATACAAAAATTAAAAATGCCTTTCAATTTCTATTTTTTTTCTGTCAGAGTACATTTGAAAATACGCTGTACAAAGTGTATCCCATGATATCGCTATAGTAACCATAATGTGATTATATGTGTGTATGTGTGTGTGTATTAACTAAATATCGCTAGATAAAGTTCGAATTTTATCTCAAACACAAAAATTACCCTCCTGAGGAGTATCTATATTCTGGTCATATGATGTATTTTACGATTTACTATCAAGTTATATCTTATTTGTGTAATGTTAAATTAGGTTAGGTGAGTAGACACTTTTATTAGAAAAATAAAGACAATACAAAGTAAAAGAAAATTTAATATATTTAAATTTTAAATCAAAAGGAAAAACATTTAAAACGAAATCAAATTTATAATTGAAATTACTATAAAAAAATAACTGCAGGCTTATTTCAGACAATTTCGATTAGTTATTTATTAGTATAATTTAGTGATTAATGGCTTTGTATTGAATATATTGAATAATTGCGTAAAAAAATTTATTTACAGCACGCACAGATTCTTGTGAAGCATTTCGATTTGCAATCACACTGTCGATATCCTTGCACAATGTGAACAGAATGAGACGTTGCAAATTGTCGCAAAGATACTTCATCTTGAGGAATCTCATCATTCTTAATAAATTTTTCTTTGCATACACTGAACTGTAATCGGCTATAGGATGTCTTCAGAACACCAGTTTTTGTCCCTAATTTGTAAATGTTCACTGTTTTTTCGAACATATGCTATGCTATGCTTTGCCTATTAATGTGAACATTAACTACTTAAAGTAAGAAATAATCTTTTTTTTCGTACTTGAACGATGTGATTCATTTCAGGTTGACAATAACTAGGGAATGTTAACATTAACGAGTTTCTAACATTAGCTTTAACATACGTGTGTCATCAAATGCTCTTTTCTTAAATACCGATCTGAATATATGTGAATAAAAACTCTTTAAAATATTAGTATATGCACTGATTCCGACGATTCGTTTATTTATTTAAGTTTCGCTTAAAGAATAATGCAGCCAAGTTACCCATCTTACTTACTGAGAGAAGACTATAGCAAAACTTTGCTATATGACATTCCATCGTCTTCATATTAAAAATTTCATTTTGATCTTAGATTTCTTCGAATCCGAGATTTCGTTGCAAAGTTTATCTCCAGTATTTCTTAACTACCTTTAATCATAATAAGAAGTTGAAAATAAAGAAAATAAATTTTTAAAAAAAATGGGAGAAAATATTTTAATAATCGCAGGAAATAGAAGAATTCTGTTATCCTTCCCCACAGGAAAAAAGTCAGTGACTTCTTCTTTGGTAACATACGTTCTTTGAAACAGACAAAATAATAGATAAACCAAGGATTGAGTCTGTCAAACAAAGGTCGACAATGAACAATACGATTTCATAAAAAAAAAAAAAAAACATCTCATAAAAGGAGTTTCGATTTCCAAATTCAGGTTCAAAACAGAACCACCTGATACTTAGGTACCGATGAATCTCGGCTGTATATTAATTCATCGGATTTGGAAGTTTCTTTAATAAATTTAGTTTAACTCTTTATCCAAGCGTAAGCAAACAAAGTTGAGCCTGAAATATCTTCAGGACTGAGGCAACACTTGGTAAAGGTGGACCAAACTCTCATCACTCCTTGTCTTGGTATCTCCCATAATGCAAAACACATCTCCTTGCGAACATGTATAATGCTATGTATTAAGGGAAGGGCCACTACCCAGACCGGTTTCGACCTTTATTGAGGTCTCGTAAGTGGGAGCCAGACCCAGAGGTGGTGATACCAAGGTGGAAGCAATGGAGTAGTCCTTTGTACACACTGGAGAATGCTTTAAAAACGAATACATCGCCTACTTGTCATAATAATTATAACCAAATAACCAACACAGGCTATGAGGACAGTGTGTTATGTCTCTTTATTGTGTGTGTTCTTTGGATGGTTTGTCTGTTTTTCAGAATGAAAACTCTAGTTTCAGGAAAGAATTTCTGCCACCTAAGGATGAATACATTGTCTCAACAACAACGCTTATTGTTGAAGACAGCAGTTTAATATGAGATGCAGTTCATCAGTGGCGCACCCAGACGGGGGGGGGCCAAGGGGCTTGGGCACCCCCCAAAGAAAGGGAAAAAACACTAGAAAAATTTCCAAAAATATTTTCCTAATTAAAATTCTTTTTTTTTTATTTATGTTGTGTGCTACTTATGAATTAGCGATCACTGCAGATGCTCAGTTATAGGTCGTATGCGATGTGTAGTGTGTGTATTCGCAAAACGTCTACTCAACTCGCCCCCCCCCCCAAAGGTTAAATCCTGAGCGCTCGGCTGCCTCCAAGATTAAATCCTGAGTGCGCCACTGCAGTTCATGTAATTATATTGGAATGTTGATTAAATGGTTTGAGTTTTTCAATGCCATTCTAAGGTACTCAGATACGTGACTGAGGACTTGATACGAAGACCTTCTCGAGTACCAAACGACTGATGCAAGTAAGTTTCGGCTCAGTGACTTAAACCAACCAACCGTATGTTAAATCTGAGTCATACATAAAAGTTCCTTTTTTAAAAATAAATAAAGGTTTCCTGTGTGTGTGTGTGTGTGTGTGTGTGTGTGTGTGTGTGTGTGTGTGTGTGTGTGTGTGTGTGTGTGTGTGTGTGTGTGTGTGTGTGTGTGTGTGTGTGTGTGTGTGTGTGTGTGTGTGAGAGAGAGAGAGAGAGAGAGAGAGAGAGAGAGAGAGAGGAAATCCTGCGTAGTATTTTAATTGAAACGTCCAAGATTGATATGGGAGGATTACTTGTGTAGGAATTATGGCCGAAGCAGCTAAGACTGTGCAAGCTCTTGTTTATTAATAGCACCTGTCCTGGGGCTACTTTTACTCTTCTACGAGAAGAAAAATCCTGCAACCTTCGTACAGACCTGTTCCTCACGTTCTAGAAATGATTACTCTTTCAGATGCCGAGCAAATGTTAGCGACGTCCTAGCATCTGCGCTAGGATTGAAAATGCGTCATGCAGGATACCGTACTGAAGTGCAGAGTACCCTGCCACATACTAAAATATGAGTGTGTTTCCTCTGTATTTTGAACAACGTGTAAATACCCATCACTGTTATATGTGGATTTTTTTTTTCGAATTGTAATCGCTATGGTGTCGTTTCCAAAACCAAGTGTTATATGGCTTCCATTTTACTAGCATTTATCAATTTTTTTTTAAATATTTTCCCACGGTTATTAGATGTTAGTTTCATAAATGCATAAGTAGCAACTTTAGTATAAAAAACCTATCTAGAGTGAGTATTATTAAAATAGTTAATCATCATCATCATCATCATACGTATCAAGGATTTAGGCCTAGCATGGCCTGTTCCGGCCTTAGAAGTCATCGTTGAATCGTTTAAGAGGACGTCCTTGTTTTCTTTTTCCTAATGGCTTGTACTTTAAGGCTTGTTTTGGTAATCTTTCTGTTTTCATTCTTTGAACGTGTTCCATCCATTTATGTTTATATTTTTTAATTTTTTATATTACTGGTTCTTGGTTTAATTCTTTCATAATATCTTCGTTTCTTTTGTGATCAAATAGGGTATACTTTGCAGTTTTTCTCATAACTTCATTTCAAATAATATTCTACATTAACTATTAAAATAGTTAATGTAGAATATTATTTGATTAAACCCGAAATTTTCGATAAAACATATCATTTGGCTGCATTTTATGCCACCCTAGTTGGCCGACTGCTTAACGTGTCCGTTACCCAATGGAATGCGTTGCCTGACTCAGTCATTGTCACCCATAGCATAATTTTGACCAGATATTGGAAGAAGGAAGTGAAAGATCAGTCAGTCAGTCACTTGAATAAACTTGTGGAGAGTACTACAATGGTAAATAGATAGCTTAAACAGATTACGAGATACCAATGATAAGATTTGTTGATGGGGGGGGGGTTCTTTCAGTATCCTTCCGGTAAATGGCATGGCCCAGTCAAGTTGAAAGTATTACTTTTCTTTCGCAAACGCTGAAAAAAATAATAATATTTTTACTTTATAACTATATTTAATTATTTATAACTATATATTTTTTATTTAATTTTATTTTTTTAACTTAAAAAGACTTTGATTAAGTCTTTTTGGTAAGTGTTTAGCTGCAACTTAGTCAATCTTTATGCATTCATGTCATAAAGACAGTATTTCACCACCAAGGTCTGTATGTGCCGCAATTATTCTATTAGGTGGTGTAGGGGGGGGGGGGGGTTTGAGATTAAGAACTAACGACGTTGTCTTTACCTTGAAGGCTTAAGCTATCGGTTACGTCTGTAGTTTAGATTGAGCGATGCATTTTGAGTACTTTAAGTCACCAATTTTAGTTTCAGAGATCAATAATTACACTGCCACCACACAAGCTGACTCCATTGATGACATATGCACTGTTAAGTTTGAATCGTAACAATTGATGCTCTCCAAAAGAAAAAGCTTTGAATTTATTATTAGAAATATTTTGGGATTTCCATTGTTGGTGCTGTAAACAATGTTAGTGTTTCCCTATAAATAGAGAATGAGCGAAACAAATAATGTTGCTGAGTTACTTGTTCAATAGCCAATAAAGGACCCGAGGAGAGTGATATGGACACCTTTTTGGTGACCATTTAAGGCGGCTGAGGGGGCAAATCGTCATATTTCGGAGGTTTCCAGGTTAGGGACAGTGCGTTGTGGTGGGTTATGGAGGGCGGTAGCGAAACGTGAAAGAACTGGATTTCATTAGAGATCAGGAAGCGTAGGCGGGAGGGAGTTCTTTTTGCAGGGGTTAGTAGTTTTAACTGGAGATATAGTTCACCCACCGATTTGAGGTCCCTCGATACTTCTGCGCATGTCAGATAAAGGAGAATCCATTCCGATAATAGGGTAATCAGTCTGTCTTCTGGGATGTAATAATAAACAAACTGAGTTTGTTTATTATTACATCCCATGGGCGAACTATAACAGTTTAAGCTTTGAGGGAATGGTGGGAGGGAACAATGATGAGGCAACCATTTCCTCGGGTTTCATTGGTTGCTTCTGAGTATGAAAATGGCGATCGAGACGGTTTATAGTCTACATTGGGAGGGACTGGGTATGGGTATTGCTACTTCAAGTGGCTTTAGTGCGGACTTATTCGTCAACACGGCAAGAGATCGCCATAATCTTCGCACAGATGATTGAATCCAATTCGGTTTATGCGATGAGATTTCTCTCTGATGATTAAATAGAATCAGTTTTGAATAAAAGTATTTTAGAAAGTAATTCTTAGAAATTTGAGTTTTATTGAGCTCTTAGCGAATTCAATGGGTGGGAAGTCAATCACCTATTTAACCCTCTCATTTGCAGCCGAGACGATGTTTTACAGCTGCTCATGTAAGGAAACGCCTTGATGGAAACACAAAGCTTTTGGATATTGAAGGAGGTGATCTTTATAATACAATAATTTGACTGTGACACTTGAAAAAGAATTAAGAAGTTTTTTGTGCAATGTTTGAGTTGTTTGTCGATTACTGGTGTCACAATTTCTGTCACTCGCATTCCAATTGGGCTATGACCAGGGTCGCATTTATAAGGCACATTAGGCGCAAGCTGGGGCTTCACACTCTATGGAGAAAACATTTTAAAACCTTACAAACAACAATACAAAAAACAACCTACTTAGAGTTGCAAAATAAAATACTTATTTTTAAATATTGAATTCATAACATAAAAACTAGAGGCCACTGAAAATTTTGTGAGGCCTCCCGCTTCCATTTGAAATGCATTGTTCTTTCCTTAGAATATAAAACTAACAGGAACTGCTGTGTTGCATAAAATTCATGTACGTGAGCATACCATTTCTTTGTTGGACGTATATACATGTTCAGCAAAACCTCGATAAGATTCTGCCCTCCTGTTGAAAATACATGAATAAGAAGTGTAAATTGACTGTCATGTCCATTAGAAGGTGCGATAATCCTCCACGCTGAAAAAAAAACTTAACTAGATTACCTGGCATAAGTGGCTACGTTCATTGCCTATAGCAGTGGTGTTCAGCATTTTTTATAGTAGATCGTAGATCGCCGAATAACAAAAGTTAATCGGCAATCTATTCTCTTATATTATATAGATCACGTTCCCCCAACCTGATATCTGATTACGCACAAATAAACAACTAAAAAAAATACACAACTAAAAACTTTATTTGTGTATTTAAAAATTAATTTATCACTTTTAATTATTTTAATACAACAAAAAAACTATATATATATATATATATATATATATATATATATATATATATATATATATATATTGGAATAAACTATTTATTTCTCTATTTTGAAAACCAAGTTAGAAAAAACAACAGATTGATTACAAACTCACAAGTTACAGGAAATGCTGGTTCATTAAAAAAAAAAAAAAAAAACGTTAATGTGAAATTTGACATTGTTTGGACCTCGCAATATTTTCATAGTCAAGTTGATATGAAGAAGTGGCCAATCGCAGACAATCATCGAAATGATCATTTGTGATTTGGTTTCTTAATTCATTTTTTATGACGTCATATTTGAAAAAGCGGATTCTGACAAGTATGTCGATCCGAAACACGACAGAATTTTTCGCGCAATATCAGTTAATACTGGGAATTTTTCATGTGCATACTTCCAAATGACTTCATTGTTTATTGAATTGAAATGCAAACTATTCTGAATGTTTATTATCTCAAGTTCTACTTCAGCTTGGTTTACATCAAACAGCCCACTAATTTTATTTGAAATTTCTGTGATGTTCAAGTTTTCTTGAAATGGATTATTGATAAAAGATACAATCATTTCAGTTTTATTAAAAACTTTAAAACTTGAATTTATTTCTTCCTCAACTAATTCTATTTCACGAATAAATTCTTTTAAATCATAGCGAAGCATTTCTTGATTTTGTTCAAAAAATTTTAATAAATATGGGAGATGTCTAAATTCGCGGTCATTTATATTTTTCTTTAATAAAAGTAAGTATTGTTTGAAAGTTTTTATTGAACTTGACATGTCAATTAAATTTGTATCTCTACCTTGTAACTCTAAATTTAAATTGCCTAATTTCGTACAGAAATCTACTAAAAATGATAAGTGTAATAACCATCTTTTATTACTCAATTGTGGATAAATATCTCCTTTTTCATCAAGAAAATGTTTATATCGTTAATTAATACAAGAAATCTTTCTAAAAATTGACTTCTGCTAAGCCAGCCAACATTATTGTACAACAGAAGTTCCCTATCATCATCTGCCTGTAATTTAAATAACCGCTGTTGCAGGGCTTTTCCTCGAACAGAATTTACAATTTTAAATGTAATATCCAAAACATCTTTTGTGTTTAATCTTTTACTACACAGTACTTGTTGGTGAATAATACAGTGGTACGTTAAAAAATCTGGATATTTGTCATCGTTTTTACATAATGAAATGAAGCCTGATTTATTACCTGTTATTGCAGGAGCACCATCAGTAGTAATAGACACAAGTTTAAAAAGCGGAAGTTTGTGTTGTTTCACAAATTCATCAAATGCCAAAAAAATATCTTCTCCCCTAGTCCTTCCCAATAATGGTATAATTTTCAAAAGTTCTTTACTTGAATAATCTTAAAATACCAATGCGAATAAATAACATTAACTGAGCAATATCAGTGAAGTCGTTTGATTCATCAAATTGTAATGAAAATGCAACACACTGGCGAATATCTGACATTAACCTGGCCTGGAAACTTTTCTCCGGCAATTGGAGGTCTTTCTTTCGGCAATTTGAAACCTTGTCTGCGGCCTAGAAGTAGTCGCTCTCTAGCGACGTCTCGAACCGAGAAGCTCCTTTCTGGAAGCGGGAAACTCCTCTCTCAAGCAACGTGGATCCAGGCAGTCTCTCTGACGGCGACTCTGAACCAGGCGGCCTCCTCTCCGACAGCAATTCTGGAACCGGGACCCCTTCTGCTTGCGTCAGTCGCATTTTATTAGGCCTCCTCTAAGACCTCGGATGAAGTTTGGCAACCCCAAAGAATCGGTATGAATCTTTCATCTTAAGTTTCAATTTTTGCACGCCTTTTGTTCTCCTCCGCTTTCTTTTGATTGTAAGTTGCCGGCCATCAGAAAGTTGTTTGAACTCTTTTTGACTGACTTCGGAGATGTTTACACTTAGAGCCTGCAAGCCTTTCTCATACATAAGTTTCAATAACAATCTTTCTAATGCCGCCATGTACAGCTTCGGCGACAAAAACATTGCCTTTGTTTTTAACACTTTAACATATTCTTATTAAAGCAGTATATACAGTTGCAGCTTCAAAACAGTATTTACAAAAACATCTAATACAAACTATACCGAGACAAACAAAGTTTATTTTTTTTACAATATTCACATGGGTTTTAACCTAAGTAAAAAATCGATGTAATGTGCTTTGGAATATTTAATATTTAAGCTACTATCGAGTTTTTACACTTTGCTTATAATCGTATTCACTCGGCTTGTTGTTTGACTTCCACTAATCCAAATTAAGTCATTTACCCGGACTTATAAGAAAATTACTGATTTGACAATTTTAACAAATAAACAATAGCAATACACTTAAAGTGAATTAAAAATAATACAAAATAATGATTAATAAATTATTATGTTTTCAGTTTGAATTAAATTTGTAAGTAAGGAGGAATACGCAAGAGATCGCCTAAAAATTGCTCCTCGATCGACCGGTCGATCGCGATCGACGGGTTGAATACCCCTGGCATATAGCAAGAAACGCAGTTGCTTGGTAACCAGAATCTAAGTTATATCAGAATAAATACCTATGAGTTATATTCATTTGGTGCTTGTTTTTGTCGTATAATTATACTTTTTAATGCCAGCGCAAAATAAATCTTTTCATACTTTCTTCACTTCATATTGTATCACTTTGAAATATCAATGTCACTATCAATTTTTTTGCTAATTATTTTAATTGCCAATACATTTTATTCTCCCACAACTTGATTCACGATAATTATTTTTGTGAAACATTTATTTTATAAATTCATGAAAATCCGAATCTTAAAATCAACATAGCCTTCATCTGTCGAAATTAAGATTTCTGTACGTTAACGATACAAGCTATTTTAAACCTGGTTTTAATCCATTTCCCAAGTAAGCAAACAGACAAGAAAGTCAAGTTTGCGCCTGCAAGTAGTGCAAGTCTGGGTGACCCGCACGTAGTACAAGTCTTAGGCAACTCGTGGTAAAGGTGGAATAAGCTCTGATCACTATTCTTAATATTTACCCTTAATGCAAAGCATATCTCCTTGAGGAGTGTATGATGCTATGCATTAAAGGCAAGGGGGCACTATCTAGACCGGTTTCGACCTTTATCGAGGTCTCATCAGTGGGAGCCAGGCTTAGAAATACCAAGGTTTTAGTAATAGAGAGCTTATAAATATTTTACACTACACACTACGTGCGGGTCACCCAGACTTGCACTACTTGCAGGCGCAAACTTGACTTTCTTGTCTGTTTGCTTACTTGGGAAATGGATTAAAACCAGGTTTAAAATGGCTTAGTATTTTTAACGTATATTATACCCAAGGTAAAAAACTTTGTAAGTTTTCTGTATTTTTTATTCGTAATCTTATCCGAAGGTTAGTTCACAGATTACCGCCAAGATTCACACTTTTACGATTTTGCTTTATAGAGAATCATACGTAAATCTTGAATCATATTATGTAATGCATAATTTTATAAAGTAATCTGTAGGTTTTTTTGCACATCAACTTTCTTGGTTCCCCTAATCACTCACTACAAATCGAAATAAACTGCGATTATGAAGTCAACTGTTATGTACATATTTAATTTTTCGATAATAAAAGTGAAACCGATCACTATAAATTATATCATTTTGGTATAAATACTGCATCAGCTTATACAAGTTATTTATAATATTAATTATAAATAATATATTGTAATATTATAGTAATGTGGATCCTACAAAAAAAAAAAAAAAAAAATCTGTTGCAATTTTAAGCGCAAGAGAAAGACACACAATCATAAACCTCGAGTAATGCAGTTTAATATAATAATAATAATAATAATAATAATAATAATAATAATAATAATAATAATAATAATCGTTCCTAAAATTGGAATACAGCAAATTTACTATTACTAAATAGATTCATTGCAAAGGCTGATCTCGGGTCATTTCAGGATTGATTATTTTCGTACAAGTGAAATTCATTTTTATTTTTGGGAAAAGACAATAATTGTGGGGAAAAAAAAAAATCAAATATCGTAGGACCGTAAAAGGAAATCCCAAGTAACACAGTACACGTAAAGTCAGAGGTTGTTCCACCACAGTTAATCGATTAACGGCTCTAAAATCACCGTTCAGGGATTAACGGCGAAGGGGGTAATTGAATGATAAAAAGTAGAATGCGGATGAAGTTTCGATCCATTAAAATTGAATTGGCAACTATGCCGCGGAATCTTGTCCTGAAGCAGTGCAGTATTTTTTTTTTTTTTTTTTTTTTTTAAACGTATATAATTACTTTTCATCTTCAACAAGAAAATGGAGTATACTCCTTAAACATGTAGAAAAAAAAAACAATCTTTAACAGTTAAAAGATTAAGTGAAACCAAGTGGTCCACAAGAGCTGACACTGTATTGCTTTGAAACCGTGGATATAAACAAATCAAAAACGTATTACTTGAACTATCCATTTTTCCTCATGAAAAACCTATTTCTAAATGAGAGAACTCATCAATGGCTGATCACTTTGACAATTCAGAAACAGCAATTTTAACAGTGGTGTAGGACAAAATCTTACAACGAATAAATGCTACTAGAAAATCTCTACAAGATCCCGATATGGATTTGTTTTTAGCTAATAATTTGTTACAGTCTTTAGTTGGTTTTAGTGTAGATATAAGAAATAGTTTGGCTACTTTAAATGAAGAAGCGAATTTATTAACAGATCAGACAAAATTTAAAGATGAGAATGAAAGAGTGAAAAAACTAAAAAAAAAAAAAAAAAATGTGGGACGAAATTTCAGGATCTAACGATGAGATCACTCGTATATTACATGGGAAAGAAAATTTCATTGTTAATACTTTTAATGTCTTTGCGATATGCCGATTTTGATGAAGCGGCCAACACACAAGCAGTTCATAGACACAAAATACTCGTGGCATTTACTACCAGGTCTTCAACCGGAGTCGACAAATTTTGTTAACCATCGTCTCTGGAAAACCAATATTTACAATAATTAAGTTGAGAGTAGTTTCGTTGCGACCTTGACTTGTGTGTGTGTGTGTGTGCGCCCTATAGAAAGAAGATAGATAAATATATATATATATATACATAATTTCACAGGAGATCCACTCGTCTTTTTACTTTGCCATTTCTCGTTATATTTTGACAAATTCCAGTTAAACATTTGTATTTTTAAAACAGGCTAAAGTACCGAAAAGATCCCTTTATTTTTCCTTATTATCTTTTGTCCTATCAGCTAACCTTTATCGATGTTGAATGTACATGTGGCTCTCTTCAAATTATCAGCTTTCGGAGACACGTTTTTGTTGATCACTTTGTAGTGGAATGATATGCAATAAGAACAACGAGTGCCAAGAAAATCTTTCGAATTTCGCGAAATGTAAAACATAAATAAATAAATAAAAGTTAAATAAAAATTTTTAAATAAATGAGATCGAAGGCGAGCTTGATGAGGGAGTATCGGAAAATATTTCCTACCAGAAAGAAATGTATAAAAAAAAAAAAAAAAAAAAAGCAAGCTCTTCTGTTAACAAATAAATAATGATAAAATGACAATCGCAAAACGGTGACAGTAACGTAATACGATAGTTGTTCGAAATGACGTCGAAGCAACTATGGCGCTCGTATTATGTCTGTAAATTGTGTGTATGTGTGTGTGTGTGTGTGTGTGTGTGTGTGTAGGGGGAGGATGCTTCCATCTCCATACGAGACAGTTAACTCACCATAAGATGAAAGAGAGCTTATAACAGTTGTTCATTTACTAAAACGGATTCGAACCCAGTTCTTTCTAGTAAAATGGCATCGTCGATACTGAGGGAGCTAAGGCTAAGTTAAGGGAGCTATGCCACCTTGAAATATTAGATTAATGACATCACAAAGGATTGGAAAAGTGATTATACCGCTCTTTGCTGATGATGCAAAAACAGGCAGGGTAACCAAGAATCCAGCTGACATAGTCGTGGCGACTCGTGCATAGGCACTGCGGAACTGCAGCACCCCCAATTTTTCTCGATATATAAATATATTTATAAATTTATTTATATTTGCTTGTAATATTTAATTTTATCATCGACAATCCTATACAATGCTCTTATTTTGTATAAAAAATAATAGAAATCCATTTTGTAGCACTTAGGAGGGCGAAGGACGCTAGCAGCACTGTGTTTACTACAGTGTCATATTGCTACCCGCCTAAGAATATGCACGTCATAGTGAGATGCGAGCTATTAGCGTAATGCGGCCTGTCCGTCGTGCAGTTCCACTGTTGTTTATATGCAGTTTGCGCCAGTAGTAGAGTGTTCGTAGTGCTTATCGTGTTTACTCCGTCTCTTTAAATATTTGGACATTACAATTAAAGGATTTAATTGTAATGTCCAAAAATTGTAAATCCATTCCTTTACTTACAACTAAAGGAATGGATTTTATTTTTAAGTAATTTTGAATTATACCAAACTGTATAAGTTTATCGATGATAAACAATATTTTTTCATGTTTATTTTTTTTTCTTTTTATCATAATTTTGATATTTTATCCAAACACGTACTTACAGTGGGTATGTATATTTCGAAAGTTGCAGCACCCCCACGATTTCAAGCCACGAGTCGCCATTGATTCTTAGCATTAAGAATAACAGCTTAGAAGATGTGAAATATTGAGAATCATTGTAGCGAGACAGGGGAGAGAGAAGTGACGTAGGATACAGTTGAACTATGCGGGCCTCATCAGATTAAGTAACAGTAAAGCTGTGGTCCTCACTACAGTTTACATTCAGCTAAAACCCCGATCATTGCTCTCGCCAGATCAAGGTCAACTAAACGATTGACGACTCAGCCACAAATGCAAACAGGTCAAGGACATCATAACAGTTAACTCGGGTCAGCAATGTTGCAAAGAAGAAGGTGGGGGAGAGGTGGGGGGGGGGGAACGAAATCCAAAATCTCCTTAAAAAGGAAGTTAATTACGACTTTCTGACCATCTGTTGCTTTTTTTTTTTTTTCCTAATGTAACTCTCACTTAGGAAAGGTTGCATTTTAACTATCGTACCTTTTTACATTAAATTTAACTATCGTACCTTTTTACATTAACTTAATTACATTAAATCACATTAAAGCAAAAATTGTAAATATATATAATTTATTGTTATTATTTAAATACTGTAAAAATGTAATCTTATTCAACTGGAAAATTTGTGTGAATTATTGTTAAAAAAAAACCGAACAATGTGGTTTCTAAACTCATAATATATAATCATAAATTCACTAATAAACATTAGTGAATTTTTTCATAGAAATCTAATGTGGAAAATGAATAATAATCTGCAGCACTTAGTTGCTGTACTTTGTAAATCAATAAAAAAACACATTATAAATATACTATATATATATAGTATTTTTTTACCCAGACGCTCTGGTTTTTTTTGTCCCTCAGAACAGGCAAACCAGCCCCGTGAACACACACACACACACACACACACACACACGCATTTACAGCTATGAATACTTACTCAGCCATAGACCTGATTCGTCAGGTATATGCCTGTCCCAAGCCTGGATAAAATGGATGCGGGGAAGCAATGGTGAACTACCTAAAAATCTCACCAGGAACACTCTGTGACAAGAACACTTGCCTACAAGGTTTCCAAGAATCGGACACGACTGAAGGATTAAATCATCAATCATGTATATTTATTCAAATAATGAATGTACTTTGTGCTGTTGTTAGGTCCCAATTTAGGATTATTAGGCTTTCAACTATCCTTACATGTGAAACTCTACTTGTCTTTATCCAAATCTTACCTATATACGAGATATCACCCAAATACAAATATTCAAGCTTCTTCTCCCCTTAGTGTCCCTAAATATTTATTTTTATACTGCGCCTTTCAGGACATTTAGTTTAAGATATAAAATTCAAAAACAAGGAGCAATTACCAAAATATGTCTGAGTGTGAAACTAATATGCAGTCGTGACCTTTATCTCCTAACTTAACAAAATCCCCCCCCCCCGCGCGTGATTAGGTTCGTACGTTGTTACAAGTGGTGCATTGAACGGCAATCTCAGACAACTGCATTTACAAGGAACAAAAGTTTATTGAACTCTTAAACATGATACAATTCATTCTTTATCAAATAAAACTCAATTCAATACTAAGAATATATAATACAAATTAACACTAGCTAAACACAAGTATTAGGTTAAGATCCTATATAAGAACTGTGATCATATCTTCATAACAGTTTCCATACAAACATGTATAATTCTAGAACTAGTTGACCTTTTTTGTCTAACCCCTTACTGATCTCATCACGCTATAATTCTGTATTTTCTAGGACATATATATTCAGTTACTCTAATTTTCTTACTAAGACAATATGGATTAAATTTATCCTTTCGCTGAGCTAATACACACTTTTGACCTTTAAAACTCTCATAAATAAAATACACTGTGCAAGCATAAATCTCTACACATAAATACTTATTAATGTATAGTAACAAGCTCATTTTCATTCTAGTCTGACATGTACTAAAGTCCTAGTATAATTCTCATTAATCCCTTCAACTGTTCAGTAATGAACAACGATTACAGTTACATGTGATTTGAATTGACTCGAGTTTTTTACAGTACCTTTTGACTTGGGTCTTCTACACTGATCTCTACCTTTTTCCGATTGCCCCTTCCTAGGGACGAACTCTTCTATAACTTATCACTCCTAAGTTCCTTTGGCACTAAGATGGGCTTTCACAATCTTTACCTTACATTCTTCAATCAAGGACATACATACGATCATCTATTCTATGGTGAAACCACTGACTTCTTTATAGATTTTTCTTTCTCTCGTTACGATCACTGGATGATGAAACACACTGACATTATCTTCTTTCTTTTTTAACTAAACGGCATCCCTCATTTCTTACAATAGGAACACGGAATCGAAATCCCGCACACTTTGTTTCCTTATTGTGTCGGACGGAGAAAACTCCTAACCCGTCACTCAGGAAAACCGTGTGAGACCTATACGAAGACTCGCAAAGAAAACTCTCAGGAAGAAAAAAGCCTTGTGTGTGTGGGGGGGGGGGGGTTCCTAATCTTTTTTACGATGATCCCTACCGGCACCTTCTTCAATTTCTTTTCTTCCCCCCCTTACTGGAGTCGATTTCACTGACCAATTAGAGTGGCATTTTTCTCCAAAACATCATGCGATCCGTGTGCACGCGACTGACATGTGACGAAGTCTGAATTCGAGAATTATGACCTTGAGCTTTGGTTTTTGTTTAAGCTAACCTCTATGTCATCTATACTAAATTAATTCCCCTTTCCAAAATTTTCTAAGAATTAACTCGAATCTTTAATCTCTTATTTCAAGTGTAAAAACTAGCCTCTCACATACGAAATCCTATGACTAATCTTCTATGCTTTACTTAACCTTATTTTATCATATCACAACTGTAATAAAATTCCCTTTTTTTTTCTTTTTCTTTATTTGGTTCAACAAACAATTTCAGCTATTTTTTTCACTTGGATGCAAGCATATTTTTCTTTCTTTTAATTTTTTGTATTCGTTACTTTCAAAGGCTCTTAACGATATCTGCTTAGGCACAAGCTTGCTTACTTATTTATCTACACAGGGTTTTTATTTCTTCTCCTGTTAAATCATGATAACTGACATTTTCACATTCTTAAGTTATCAGGGTGTAACACTGTACGCGTTTACTAATCAAAAAATATACCATTTTAATTACGTAAATGTAATAAATACTGTATGTCAGTGTTTCTCAACGTATGATACGCGTACCCCCGGGAGTACGCGTATCATACGCGAAAGGTCGTTAGGGGGGGGTAAGGTACGTGCCAATTTTCGGCTGTGCATAATTAAAGGAGTCATGATATTTTTCGACAAACAGCGCAATTAGAGACGACCGGAATAAAAACGGCACTAACTAATGAATCACATCCTCGCTCAACAGAAACTGCTCAAGCAAAACCATATGTTGCCGGTGGAACATATGGTTTTGCTTGACAACCCCTCCCCCCCCCCGTCGTGAACGTGTTAAAACTAAGAAATATATAGTGAATGTGTTTCAGATATTATGGAATTCCGTTAAAGGGAATTAGCCTTTCAACCCAACTGTTGAAATGCTAATTCCTGGTTGGCTGAGTGTTAAGCGTATCCGCTCTCCATTCAAAAGGCTGCGGGTTCGAATCTTCCCAGTGGGCATTGATGTTTCTGATTGTCTGTGTAAATAGTAATGGTGGTGATGGGAGTGGGCTGTAGATGGCGTTGGTATGGATGATGCTATTCTCTGTAGTTTGTGGATTGAGTGGTGGAGACGGAGATTTGTTGGATGGGCGCCTTCCTTTAATGAATCTTTGGACTTCTTGGAGGTGTCTAGGTAATAATAATAATAATAATAATACCCTTCATCCACTAATCCCTACTTGGTTTATCCTCCTGACCCTGGGTGTGCACTCTGATACTGCCTCGCTCAAACAATCCTTGACTACTTCCCATGAATTAATCACACTTAATCCAAGTAGCTGCTTATGCCACGGCACTGCTCCAAGTTGCTTCTCAAGTTTGTCATGATCACCAGTTTTGTATTTTCGCATAAATTTTTTCGTCTTCATTTTGTTTTGTCCAATAACTACCAAAAATGATAATAACATTTGAAAAATTATAGTTAACATCAAGAATGGATTGCTTTAAAAGATAATGTCATCTTCATCACACAAAATATCATTCCAGGTGTAAGACGCTTTTTGTTATGTGTTCAAAACATACGTTGTTGAGGAATGTGAAAGAAATCTTATTTTCTCGAATTCCTATGCACGGATGCAAGACATTCTTCGTTTAATTACCAACAATTAAAATCAAATTAAAATATAATCATCACACCCGAAAAAAAACTAACAATGAAATTTAAAAAAAAAAGATTTCATTAATAATTAAAAATGAACTTCATTATGACGTCATAATATGGAATTCCCGGTAATTTCTATAAAAGACTTCTGTTTGTGGGCAGAATCTGATTCCAGTAGATCCACAGAATTCGTCTTCGAGTATTTAGGCTACTAATTAATTAGGAATACCCAAAGCAATGCTGTCGGTGTCTACGTCTGTGGTCAACTTTCGCAGCAGTAGAACGGAGAGGGGCAGGTACTGTTGTAGTCCCCCAGATGTTTGAGGAGATGGAAGAGGATGAGGCGTCGGGCGAAGACCGACTAAACAGATAGCGAATTCGGGCGGGTTAAGGAGGGCTAAATAAATAAAATGTTACGTATCAATTATTTTATTCTTGAGGACATTTTTTATCGGATGACCCTTAAAAATATTTAAAATAAGTAATGTATTTCCTTCAAAATTGATGACTGCTAAGAATGTTAGGAATATAACTTATAATACTTATAATATTTAAGCTATTAAGTTATATTATGGCTAAACTACGTAAATATGTGTTCTATAGAAAGAATAGTGAATTATTTAAATTAGGATTTAAATAATTTACTATTTAAATTATTTAAATAGTAAATTAATTTAAACAGCGAGAGAGTATGAAAATTGTAGAACACATTCTTAGCATTTGTGTTGTTTAGACAAATTGTCTAACGCATATAATAGTCTAGAATTCGGATCGAATCCTATCTAACTTGCGAATACTGAATACTTTCTTCGCAAGTTCGTATTGCAGTGTGTAAGTGCTTGTTCTAAAACCGGAGTGTCGTGATTTTTTTTAAAAGTAATAGGAATACAGATTTAAATTCTAATATGAATAAGCGACAAGGGAACTTTGTTTAATTTTGGTATTAAGAAATCTCTTATTGAAGGTGTTTGTGACGGAACAGATCGTGAGTCATCCACCTCAAGCCTACAAAGATCTCCAGGAAGTACAAAGGGGGGGGGGACTACCAGCACACAGGAGGAAAAGTCTGCATGCACTCGTCAGTGCTTATAATAATATGAATTTTTGACATTCTATACAAGGTGGAGGACTGGTAGTTATTGATGTTGTATAAATAAGCTTCTGTGTTATTTATTGCAACTTCGGTCAGGATTAATACCTCTATGTTTGTCAAGGTGTAGTTGAGCAGTGTTATCAATGTAAGCCGCTGTTTCTTTAAATTTCTTATGTTTGTGTGTATGATGGTGAAGTCGATATTTGTGTTGTCTGTCCATTTCTTCAAACAGTTAAGGACATTTTACTACTACTAATAACGATAATAATAATAATAAACAAGCCCAGTTTTTCTATTCGGTTCTGTAGGAATCAATTATTATTGTTTTTATTTGATATTTCATTCGCTAGATGGCGGAATGATCCAATGCTCGAGTCGCACTTAAATCTCGTAACTGGGGATGCACCAATGCTAGTTGGTTTATGTATGTATATATGCACTTGATGATATTATTATTATTATCCAGGCCTCCATGGAGTCAAAAGACTCATCTTGGATATATAGCTGTATTTTGTGTAAAAAATCAATGTGTGTGTGTGTGTGCAAAGAATATCTTCTTATTAAACATACAGGTAAATATGGATTGAAAAATGTGTCGCTGTCGAAATGCAAGGATAAAAAAAATTCGCCCATTTTATTCAAAAACATATACGTATATTTCCGTATTGAACGAAATGCATATTTTAATTCAAATAAAATTAAAACATCCTTTCTTTATGTTTATAGCATGATATAATGATGTATTAGGTATTTAAAAATAAATTTTGACTTCATTTTTGCAATTTCCTTGAGTACCTGAAGGGAATATTTATCCAAAATTAATCCAAAAATCCTGCACTTTAAACATACTACAAATGGAAGTTGTTTAGAGGTTATCCTGTGTTTCAACGGTCGTGTTGTGATTTATTATAAGTGGAGGTATATCCGAGATAAGATTGCATTCAGAACACTTACATGACAGTGTAAGGAAGTTCATACTTTTATCTTCTTCTTCCTTGTGCACACAGTAAATAATAATTCGTTTTCCTTATAGCTAACTGCTTGTTTCGTTTCCAAACTTAAGTTTCTTGGTTACAAAAGTTGTTTTTGTTCACTTCGTTCATTTTGTTTCTCAGAACGAAATCATTTTCCTCACAAAAACCAGCATTTTCAAACTCCCTTTTGTAATCCGACTGTCTCTCGTATTTCACCCGTCCTCTCTTGTTCCCCCCCCCCCCTTGCCTTGGCAATAAGCCAAGCAGCACGGCTTATGAGTGTGTATGTGCAAAGAAGCATGTCGGCCCAAATGTATAGTAGCTTCGTAGGGGAGAGAACTGTCGTTTAATACACGTCTCCCCCTGCCACACACACACACACACACACACACAACCACTTCGCTTGCGACATGAATTACGGTATTCTGGAGACCTCAAACGGCCATTACACTTCAATAAAAGGCAGCACAGGAATCCATCATACACGCCATCTCTTAAAACTATTGAAAATATTAAATTAGAAAAACAAAACAAAATACTTTATAGCAATTATTCATTATTCCAGTATAACTACATTATAAGTATGAAATAAAAAAAAAATCCTTTCGTAATTATGAATGTGGTTAATGAATTTATAAAAAATAAAAATAAAAATGCAGTCTTTTGTTTTTGTCAGCTAAAAAATGGATTTCTGTCGAGTATAATGTTTACTGTAAGTATCACGTGAAACTGTCTCCTTTAAATATACGTTTATTTCTGACACTGTTGTGCCTTTACTGGAGTCATGCCATTCAACTGTATATTATTATGTGTCAATGTCAGTTGTATCCTATGTTGACATACTGTAATAATTGCGACACATGCCGTATGTCAGAAAAACTTAAACTGTACGTATCTGAATAGACTGCTGACATTCCATCACATCCCAATATCACTATATGGGGGATGTGAGTCTTGCAGACCCCCCCCCGCACACACATATCACTTTGTGATATCTCAATCAGCCATCCTCTTATCCATGCCAATCCTACATTCTCCAATTGATACAACAGTCTTCCATGCTGTATTCTCAGTACCGTCGACAGGGTGTAGCATAGAGGCAGCCTGCCTTACGGCGCGGCTTAATAAGGGCGCTCTTTCAGCCATATTGTGGTAGGCGCAGCGCTACGCTAACAAGAGCGTAGATAGTGCGGAAAGAAGTTTTTCCAAACTTAAACTGATTAAAAAGTATTTGCGAATAGCAATGACCCAAGAAAGATTGGTTAGTCTAGCAACTATATCGAATAGAGGCGAACATAGCTTATAATTTAAATTTAGAAGAGCTTATAAACAGTTTTTAGTGTGCGAGATCCCCGCAGAGAAACATTCAATTAATATTATTATGTAATCGTTTTACATTAATGTTTCTCTTGTAATAAAAACAAAATAGAAATTGGAGATTTTCTTATATTTTTGTTTGATAATCCATCAGTGGGGATATTTAGTTGTTTGCCTCAGGGTGCGATCTAATCTGGCAACGACCCTGTGTATTCTGTCAAAAGCCTTAGCAAAATCCAAAAGTACAGTGTGTATCCATTTCGTCTGTCTCTTTGAAGAAATAACTCTGGCTTTCAATTCCCATAGTTCAATAAGAATGGGAAATAAAAAATAGCGCCACCTCTCCTAAAGTATAGCACTAGCATGTAAGAAACAGATAATATGTAATATCAATATATATATATATATATATATATATATATATGTACTCTTTTTGTATAAGTGATTCAAGAAGGAGCTTGACACCAAAAGTGTACAATACCACACCTTCAGGCTCCTCTCCTCGACTTGAAGAGGAGCCTGAAGGTGGTTCTCTGTGGAATATCAGAGGACATACCTACAGATAACATAGCCTGCGATCTCTGCGGAGAAAAAAAAAAGCGGACAAAAGTCCGATGCCACTCGTCTTAATAGAGATTCATCTGGCATACAAAAACATCTACGACCTAACAGCAATTTGCTGGCTAAAAATCAGCCCAGAACCACTAAGGAAAAGGACCTCATCAGGACAGTGCCACAGGTGCCAAAAGTTTGGTCATGCCCAGAGGTTGTGTAAAGCAGAATATAAGTGCTTAAAATGCGGCGAGAGCCACCCCACAAACATTTGCACCAAGCCAAAAACCACCCCAGCTAAATGTGCAAACTGCGATGGCCCTCTCCCAGCAAACTACAAAGGATGTATACAACACCCAAAAACAGACGATAAGTCTCCTCTTCCAGTCTACAAAAACCTGTAGCAGTAGATCCAGCTCCTCAACCCCTCAGAGGTCGACAAAATACGACTGAGGACAAACTGCCACAACCTAAAGCCTCTCTCGGAGCAAACCACAAACGGCAGACGAAAACCTAAGCAGACGTAGTCTGCTCAACAAAGGAAACACAGGAACAATACCACCCAAATTTAGCAGCCATCATTACAACCTCTCTTGCAAATATGCTGCAGGAATTTAACAAATATAATCCCTCGTCGGACTCCAGAAAAAGATTTCCACAAGAAACTCAATCCATCCTAACAGCGCTCATAAATGCATTGAAACAAAATCACCCCAGGTTCTCTACAGATCATCGCGAGGAACGCAAATGACCTTAAAAAAAAGTTCTGGAACTCAAGGAATTCATGAGGAGATACAACCCAGACATTGTCATAAATGAATCTCACTTGAGACCAGCAGACAACCCCAAACATAGAGGATACATCCTCCACAGAAACGACAGACTAAACTAGAGACAGTGCCACCCCCATTTTCATAAAGAACTACATTAATCACCACTTTGTAACCAACCCCTCAACCAGAAATCTGGCGCTCACAGGAATAGAAGTACCCACAATCTCACCTGGGATACTAAAACTTTATGCAGCCTACAACCCACCGTCAAAAACGCTGCTACATTCAGATCTGGATGCCGTCCTGGACAATAGAGAGCAAGTCATCATTGCCGGTGATCTAAATTCGAAACACCCTGCATGGAATAGTAGAACCACCAATAGAAACGGCCATATTCTCTTCAGCTACTCCAGTTCATCATGGAAAGAACTATCAAAAGTACTACTAAAACTTATTGGACCCATCACTCACATCAGCTCCAAAAACGAAAACGAAATTGAAAATGAGTCAAAAATCTGACCCAGCAGATCAACACAGCCTTAAAGGCTGTCACCGGTACTACAACCACATTTAAACCGAATCGACTACCTGAAGACATCATGAATTTAATTACGGACAAAACAAAGCAAGGAAAATGTACAATAAGAGCAGGGCACCTCAAGACAAAAAGATCCTCAACAAGCTAAACAATGAAGTTAGAGAAGCACTTAAAGCTCACAGGAACGAAACACGGGAAGCCAAGCTAGCCTCTATATCACCCGGCGAGCACGCCATCTGGAAGATATTAAGAAACCTCGGAAACAAAAGCAAATCTCTTCCCCAACTCACGTCAGACAGGAGCCTCGTGCACACGGATGCAGAAAAAGCAGAAGAGATAGCAAGAAATCTAGAAAAACAGTGTAGCCCTGCATACGAGGACTTGGACATCAATTATGTCTACAAAATCCATCGCCACGTCAGATACATACTAAAGCTCCCTGATACCTGCAACCACCTCACCAGCGGAAATCTACGAAGTCATAAAGAAGCTAAAGAATAAAAAAAAGCCCCTGGTCCTGATGGCATTCCGAATAGAATTATTAAACTGCTTCCCCAAAGAGCAGTTGTACATCTCGCCACAATAATTAATGCCATGCTCAGATTCAAATATTTTCCCTCCTATTGGAAAGTCACAGATGTGATCCCAGTGCTTAAACCATGTAAAAATCCACACCTGCTTTAAAGCTCCAGCTGGGAAGGCTGGAGCTTTGAGGCAGGTGATCCATCATCTGCCTCAAAGACCCATCAGCCTGATCTTAAACTAAGCCAAAATTGCAGAAAAAATTATTCTTTCCAAACTCCAAGCCTCAGTAAACAAGTTAAATATCCTTCCGAAGGGACAGTTTGGCTTTCGACAACATCACAGCACTACTCAACAAATTCATAGACCAATTGAGTACATCATCACCGGCTACAATTGGCATCAACACACTGGATGGGTCTTCCTCGACATAGCAAAAGATTTTGATAAGATATGGCACTTATGATTACTACATAAACACATCTCAGCTGTCATACCAACAGGAATGGTCCACCTAATCAAATCATACCTCCAGGGACACATACAAGTCAAAATAAATGGAAAAGTTTCAAATCAGCGACGGATCTCAGCGGGAGTTCCCCTAGGGATACTGGCACCGATCTTATTCTCGATATATATGGCAGACATCCCACACAACCAATGTCATCCATCTTAGCACTCTATGCAGATGACACAGCAATATTAGCCAGATCTCTACAGCCACATCTTGTCACCAAAAAACTGCAAGAAAATCTACTAAAACTAGAACAACGGTTCTCCAATTGGAGATTACAAGTGAATCCCCAAAAGAGTATTGCGATGCTTTTCACCACAAGACCGGTATCTCCCAAGGGGAACCTTTACCTATTCAACACCAAAATTTCCTGGCAAACAGAAACAAAATATCTTGGAGTAATACTGGACAAAAGATTAACCCTCAATCCACACATTAAAGCCTCATGCGCTAAGGCATCTAAAGCCATTGCACAACTTTACCCTCTAATAAACAGGAAGAGCAAGCTAAGTACCAGAATCAAAGTGCTCCTCTACCAGCGGAATATCCGCCCCATAGTTACATATGCATCTACGGCCTGGAGCCATACACAAACCATGATCCTCAAAGCACCATGGTTTGTAAGAAACGTCCAACTGCATAGAGATATAAACATCCCTTACATCTACTCCTTCCTGCAATCTACAGCGGCAAATTTCTTCTTAAAGATCTACACATCCCAACGAACTAGTGAAACATGCTGCAAGCTATGACGAAACAGACCTTTTCAAACACAAGAGACCAAAAGTCATCCTAAATACCAGTAACGACGAGTGATCTCCGTGTCGCCCCAGGGCGAGCGTACAGCTCATAAATTTTTTCTCTTCAATTCGTCCTTATCAGGCAACGTGATAAGATGTCGCCTGTAAATGTGAGCAATAATTAAGGCTAACGTAATTTACTGCATGTGAAATAAAATTTAGGAATTATGAACTATGAAAGTGTTCATTCGAATGACACAAAGACGGAACCATAAGAATGGCTAAAACAGCTTAAAAAAAACTGCTACCATCTCGTGTTATTCTACCTAACTCTTTTGCAGTTATGAAAGAAATCGTGTGTTTTATGCTTGATTTTTCTGAATTTTGGGATTACTTCTTGTAAGTTAAAAAAAAAAAAAATACATGCTTACCTGCTTCAAATATCAACTAACTATGGAAACGACTCCAGACCAAAAGTCTGGAATTCCAGACCAAAAAAGTCTGGAAACAGCTGGCTGCTTGAAAGATGTGTTTTACACGGAAAATTACTAAAACACGCTGGACAGAATTCACAACAAATTGCACGTGAACTTGATAGATCACATACATTGTGATCTATCAAGTTCATGCAACATTAGTTTTGTAGTTGTGCCAAAATAAAAGCAACATTTTCAGCAGTTTTAGCTCTACTTTTGAAATATATATTTGATTCTAATTATTTCCAGCTTGGGTGTAATATTTTGACTTTAGATGCAAATCGGTGATGGATGATGGTGTGAGATGACCATCCTGAAGTGGCTTGAAAACTTCGATGTATGTTCGGAGCAAACATCTTTAGCAATCTCTCCGGATTACAATCATATGGCCCTTTGATATCTTTAGATTATGCAACCCATAGTCCACTCATGTACTAAAATCTGCTGCAAGAATCATAGGTGTGATTAATATAAAAAAATAAATGAAATTACTTAAAAATGAATGAAATTTGAAATAATAGCAAAATATGAAAGATATTGTACAAATATTGACAATTGATAATTATTATTCTGAAAATAAACTTCCAACAAGTAGCCTACGTACTCAATGTAAGTGCTTGTATATAATAATAATAATAATAATAATAATAATAATAATAATAATAATAATAATAATAATAAATAAGCCCTGTTCTTCTATTTCAGGGGTTCTCAACCTTTTCCAGTGGCATACCACTATATTTAATTAAAGATATTAGATGTACCAGTAAGGCAGTGGCTCACGTACCACCAGTGGTACGCGTACCATAGGTTGAGAATCCCTGTTCTATTCGATTCTGCAGGAATAAATTATTATTGCTATTTTATTTGATATTTCATTCGCCAGATGGCGGGACAATCCAATGCTCGAGTCGTCTTGTATCCTAGCAATGCTGATTATTTTATGATTATTGATTTATACACCTGCTGATGTATATATATATATATATATATATATATATATATATATATATATATATATATATAGCTGTATTCTTTGTAAAAATCAATACGTGGGGGGGTAAGAATATCTTCTTATTAAATTTACAGGTAAATATGGATCGAAAAATGTGTCATAGTCGAAATGCAAGGATAAAAAAATTCGACCATTTTACTTATAAATAAATACAATATATATATTTATCTCCGTATTGGATGAAATGCATATTTTAATTCAAATAAAATTAATTTTTTATGTTTATAGCATTATATAATGATGTGATAGGTATTTTCAAATAAATTTTGACTTCATTTTTGCAATTTCCTTGAGTACCTGAAGGGAATATTGCCTGTTAGGCAAGAGTCACCTCCTAAATTTATCCAAAAATCCTGCACTTTAATAGCAAATGGAAGTTATTTATTAGTTATCCTGCGTTTAAAGTCGTGTTGTGATTTATTATAAGTGGAAGCATATTCGAGATAATTGCGACAGAACACTTACATGACAGTGTAAGGAAGTTCATACTTTTGTTGTGATGGTAGATTTATTTTTCAGCTTTCCTTGTGCACAGGACAAATAATAATTCGTTTTTCTTTATAGTTGGCTGCTTGTTTCGTTTCCAAACTGAAGTCTTTGGTTACAAAAATTGTTTTTGTTCATTCACTTCGTACATTTTGTTTCTCAACAAAACGTAAGCTTAAATTTCTACGTATTTAAGCTTACAAAAACCAGCATATTCAAACTTCCGTTGTAATCCGCCTGTCTCTCGTATTTCACCCCTCCTCTCTACTCCCCTCCCCTCGTCTTGGCAATAAGCCAAGCGGCACAGCGTGTGTGTGTGTGTGTGCAGGGAAGCATGTCGGCCCAAATGTATAGTAGTTTCGTAGGGGGAGAGAACTGTCATTTATTACGTCTCCACCCCACACATACACACACACTTTAACCACTTCGCTTTCGACATGAACAGCGGTATTCTGGACCGGAAACGGCCATTATAGTTCAGTAAAAGACAGCACAGGAATCCATCAAACATTGCAATCTCTTGGTTAAAACCATTGAAAATATTAAATTAGATAAACAAAAAACTTTATAGCAATTATTCATTATTCAAACAGAAGTACATTATAAGTATGAAGGGAAAAAATGCTTCCGTAAATAAATTTATGAATTTATATACTCGTATATTAAAAAAAAAATGCACTTCGGCTTGTATTAAGGCTTCTCCTTAATTACCTACAAGTGCAACACAACATAATCCGTCCGTCTATAATAGAAATTTAAATTTCGGGCTTTTTTTAAGTTAGAAATATGGATTTCTGTCCAGTATAATGTTTACTGTAAGTATCACGTGAAACCACCTCCTTTAAATATGCTGTACTTTTATTTCCGATACTGTTGTGCCTTTACTGGAGTCACGCCATTGAACAGTATATTGTTACGTGTCAATGTCAGTTGCATCTTATATTGACATAATAATTGCGACACACTCCGTATATCAGACAAACTTAAAAGTATTCTGTCAAAAGCCTTAGCAAAATCCAAAAGTATCATGATGTCTCCATTCCTTGTAGGAAACAGATAATATATATATATATATATATGTGTGTGTGTTCTTTTTATATATATGATAGGATGCCGTCTGTAAATGTAAGCAATAATTAGGGCTAACGAAATTTACTTTACGTGAAATAAACTTTATGAATTAAGAACTATGAAAGTGATCATTCGACTGAAACAAAAACTACAATCCACAACCCAAAATTCTATGAAAAATCATCGCTCAAACACTTCCTACAAAATAATTATTACTGTCATTGTTCACTAATGGGGAGCCACGGGGATTACTTCCATAGTGAATTAAAAAAAGAAAATAATAAAATAAAAACTCTATAGAAATAATGAGTAGAAAGCAAGCACTGTGCGCGTGGAAAAAACATTCTTTTTTTTTTTTTTTTTTTGTAATCTTTTTTATCACTCACAAAAGCGACAATAAAAAGGTTAGTTTTACTATCAGATGATTTCGATTCATTACAAAGCAGTGAGCAGAATAAAGTTTCTTCAATGACTCATTTAAAGGGTTTTGTTCTCGTATAATAATAAATCTCTAACATATTTTATTCCCCAAAGAGAAAACGAAGAGAGAAAGTGGAATCGTTTTAACGCTGTCTTTTGGCGATCAATAAGCAGCCGATTTGCATTCGGAAGCCGTAAGAATGGCAAACTGCTGCCATCTCGTGTTCTTCAGCATAACTCTTTTGCAGTTTTGTGGGAAATCGTGTTTTTTTTTTTTTTGCTTGATTTTTCTGAATTTTATGACTACTTCTTGTGAGTTAAAAAAAAAAAATACTTACTTGCTTCAAAGATTAACTAACTAGGGAAACGGCCTCAGAAAGGTCTGGAAAAAGCTGGCTCTTGTGGACTACCAAAATCGAGCCAATATTGATTTTCCTTAGCCTAGGCAACTGATTTCAATCACATACAATACACTAAAGTAAATCTTATGAGTAATTACATACCAGAGTTGTTATTGCACCCTTGTTTGCGTTTTTTTTTCTCCTAAAAATGTATTATACTGATTGATTTCCTTTGTTTGGTATATTAAAAAAAAATTGAATTTCTTTTCAATTTATACCGAGAAAATCATTCAAATCTCGTATTGCATACAATCCTTGACCTCGAGTACATCACAGTGACATTCCATTCCTTCGGATGTACCTGAAATGAACATCAGCATTTAGCAGCTCGTATTACAACAGATCCGTAATTCGTTCGTGCTAGATTATTTCATTTTTGTCACACAAAAATGTATTTATTGAAACGTAGACTATTTGATTGTTTTCTTTATATTTCACTGCATCAAATATTTAAAAATCTTTCATTTTTTTTTCTTCTATCTCCTCTTCTTGATTGGCTCTGTTAGTATGTATTATGGTGGAAATACAATCAACTGTTTACACTGCATAAAATTTTGAACTTGAAGTAAAGCTTCGTATGCTTTTCAGTATTTCGAATGGTTTATTAGTATTGCATCTGGTGATTTCAAATCATTTTAAAGGTGCGTATTCTTGGAATAACATTTAATTAGAAAGATATGTGTTCGCTGAAGTGCAATCATCAGTATGACGTTTTACCATATCCGTAACACAGCTGGAAGCGTAGTTGCGTAACAGGTAACAGATTTCGTGCCATTGCTATCCTAACTGCAAGCAAGGTGTTGCTGGGGGAGGGGGCGATCCTCCCCAAGCGGCACTTTGCGTTTAAGAAATCTTGCGATACTGTCTATAGCAGAGTTTGTCATTTTAGTTTTCTAAGCATTTTTCATGAATTAATATTTGATAGTGGAAATATTCTGAGGAGAATAATATTTGTGAATATGTCGAAAAGCTCAGACCCAGAACGCCTAATAACATCTGTGTAGCAAATGTGAGTGACTAAGCCGTGTATTTTTAAACGTGGAAGTATTCATGAATTATCGTTAATTTTCACACATCGAAACCTTTCAACAAGCGGGAAAGAGAATACCGCTGTTTATGTACGATCTTTAAAAAAAATTGGAAAAGTATTTACCAGATCCTCTGGTCTATACCAACTGAGCTACGAAGACTCAAATTATAGACTAGCGTCTGTAATTCCATAATCGCGATATTGATTTTGTGATTCGCCTTTGAACTTTTTCCGCAGCTTCTCACCTAGGAACGCTGGTGACCTAATCGATACGCAGTACTCCATATGTGGTCTAATCAAAGCTTTGTACAGCGGAATGACCACATCTTTATCTCTGCTTGTTAATGTTCTTCTTAGTATTCTGGCATTTCTTGGTGCTGTTTTTATTATTTTTGCAAAATGTCGAACTTCAATTCTTTATCCATCAATATCCCAAGATCCCACTCTTCCTCCACCTTCTGTAATACAACGTTTCAAATACGATACGCAGCTTTACTTTTTTGAGATCCAAAGTGCAAAATCTTACATTTACTGGTGTTCATTTGACGTCCCCACTTGTCTGCCCACGTAGCCACTTTATTCAAATCGCTCCGAAGCATCGGTATACCTGCATCGTTCCTAATAACTTTTCCCAGCTTAGCATCATCCACAAACAGCTGAATATCAGCTTGCAGACCACTCGCAATATCATTAACAAAGAAATTGAACAGCAGCGGTGCTAGAACAGAACCCTGTGGGACTCCAATGGTAACTCTCCTCTTGAGAGACGTGGCACCTCTATACACGACCGTTTGATATCGATTAGAAAGCCAGTCTGCTATCCAATCAATCAACTGATTTTCCAATCCCATTTGCCTTAACTTATATACCAGTTTATTATGTGGTAGTCTGTCAAAAGCCTTTGTAAAATCCAGATATGACATCACTGTATATGAATCACCCTTATCCAGAATTGTAGTCATCTTATTACAAAATGTAAGTAAATTTGTAAAACAAGACCTCCCTTTAACAAACCCATGTTGACCTCTATACAGAATTTTTTCCTTTTCCACCCAGACCTGTATTCTATTCCTAACCAATCTCTCCAAAATCTTAACAACCACTCCAGAAATGCAAACTGGTCTGTAATTTGAAACATCCATTTTGCCTCCACCTTTCTGGAATGGAACAATTTTGCCCTCTTTCCACTTATTAGGGATTGTTGAGGACACCAGACTCACATTGATCAACCGAGTCAAGGGAAGTGTCATTTCCTTAGCACATTCTTTCCTAACACGTGGTGAATATGAAAGAATTTCATCTGATCCAATAGCCTTATTCACATGTAGATTATTTAAGCAATCATAGACTTCTACCTCATTCACCTTCAAGGAACTAGGTTGAAGTATTGATTTCTCAACTTCCTGTTTCCTTAGAATAGTATCATCACCATCGGTATGAAAACCTTAACAAAATGATCACTGAACAGCTCCACAATATCTTCTTCCTTGGTCATTCTTGCACCATCTCTGTCCAGCAGAGTTATCTTCCCATAATCATTCTTTCTTTTGCTAGCTGCATAACAGAAAAATTCTCTCAGATTTTTCTTAGCCTGTTTCGCTAGTCTCCTCTCATATTCTAATTTCATCTTTGTTATACTTGTCAATCTTCTTGTCTGCACTTTATAGATTTCATGCAACTGTTCACATCTCCGACGTTTATATTTTTCTCCGTAATCTTCTCTTCTGCAATTCTTGCTTAATTTCCCTATTCATCCATGTTACATTTGGAAGTACTCGTATGGCTCCAAGCTAGTAAGGCATAAGTAATTATGGGACGTATCACCATCTGATAAAGTAATAATTTGTTTCTTGTATTTAGTTTGCTACGTCGGTTAATCATGGGATAAAGTTGAGCGATAACGTTGAATACTTTTGTACAGATGAGTTTGATGTGACTGTTGATTAATAGCCAAGCGACTGACACAACACTAATGAAGGTTGCCGCTTGCAACAACAAAAAGATACAACAGGTAGGGCCACTAATTTCTTCTATTTTTGAAAAGTTCGGTTTCTTTTTGGACAGAGGGTGTAAATTTGCATAAAAAAGCCATTTTCATAGGGTAAAGAAAACGCATTAGAAATAGATTTTTCATGTGTTTTTTTAATATTTAAAATTAAATATGTGGTTTAGAATGTAATTCTAACCTAATATTTAATAAACTTAACATTTATACGATTGTTGTATATACATCTGAGCAACCAGCTTCAAACTTCGCGGCTGAGTGTTTGTTTTAAAGCCAACCTCATGTCATTCTCAACAATCAATCTGTTTCTTGCTTTTGGTTTGATATAAAGAAGCATTGAAAATCTACTTTGGCAGAGATATGTAGAGACAAATGGAAGTAAAACTCGAAAGGCAAGCATGGTGACATTTGAATATGAATGATATAGCACATCAGAACCGAATCAGCAATTTTTCATAAAACAAATTAAGTGTCGAGGAATCGTTCTGCAGATCCAAGAATTCATCCCGTACTTAGGGAAGCAGAGAATGGATTTCGTAATATTTTACGAAATCCATTTAGTATTTTTTAAGTATCCGCCGCTGTGGGCCTTATGTCACTTCCCTTCATTTATCAGAAATCAGTGTTACAACCACTGTGTTGAAATTTCCTATGAAAATAATTGCAGTTAAAAATAAACCGCGACGCCCACCAGAGAACACTTGCGACCAACAAGTTGGGAACCCAGGATTTAGAGTATCTACTATCTGGATAGTACAGTACAGTCAATTGAGCTCGTGCAAACGGTGATGGATATTTGTAGTTCCGCGGATTTAACGAATTTTTTACAGCTAGGCGAAAAGAGGGCAACATTAATGAGAAATATACTGTGCGACCCGTGGACACTTCTGCGCATGGCAGAAGAAGGCGAATCCATTCCGATAATAGGGTAATTAATGCGTTTTGTGGGATGAGTGTTTATGATTATACGTCGGAAAATTAGCTTTTCTTTTCTGAAAATTCTAGTTTTTAAAGCGGTAACTATTTTGCTTGTACAACAGTTAGAAAATTTTACATATAAACACGTGATTTCGCGTGTTTATACACGCGTTGGTAACGAATTCGTACATCGTCTTATTCCTTTCTCCCTTAAACACGAATTGACTCTTATTGGCAAATTGCCAGCCGTGGGTTTTGCATCTGTGGTCGGACAGTATTGAGTCTGAGACTGAAGACTTGAAAACAACCTTTACATGAAAAACCACAAAAGGTTTTTCATGCACACACATGGATAAGCAGAAATTCGAAGGACATTGGCCTCAACATTGTGATGGGCACAAACAATAATTTTCCTGGATTTTGCAACGCATTTTGCAAGATATTACGTTGATATTTACATTGCAACATAATGGTTTAGATATCAGGTTACTGAAGTGGATTGACTTTTCGATAGATTAATCAAAGGATTGTGTATGATGAGACAGCATCGGGGTCGAAAAAAGGATGGGGCTAATATTGTTCAACCTTTACGTCAGCGATATTGTTACTGAGCTGCACGGAGAGCGGTTTTCTGCGGATGATGTGAATCTAGGCAGGATTATTATTAACAGTGTTGATGTTCTGGTTCTTCAAGAGGATTTGAATGAGACAGAAAAGTGGACAAACGAGTACTGATGCCACCTTATCATCGCTAAGTGTAAGGTCCTGAACTTGGAGAACAGTAGCCTACATCACCTCTGAGCTACTGTACTCAAATTCAGTAGCCAAGGGTTTCGAGAGAATGAAAAGAACCCTGGAGAGGGCAAAGATGCGGTTGACAAAAAAAGATATGGAGATTGCTGGTTTAAATAAAGGCCGAAGCAACTAATGCTGTGAGCAGTGCATTATGTCTGGTAATTACAAATCTTTTTCTGGCCAGCTTGTTTGACTTGTCCTAATAATAATAATAATAATAATACAACTTTTTTTTGATATAAATGAACATAACTAATGGTGAAATCTTATCTTATAAATAAATAAAGAAGCTTGTTAATTACACGCAATTCACAAGAACTGTTAAATGTAACATGAAAGGAAGGAAAATGGTAAAAATCTAATATTAGATTTCGTATCTTGTTTATGATTCTTTACGTATTCTCACTGCGAAGTTTTTGTGTATACTCTAGTTTATCTCATAAACTAGAGTACACACAGCAGGGGCGAGTGCTGGTCTTGAAATTCACGCTTGCTCTTGTTATCATTCAGAGAGTGAGAGGTGTGATTGAAGTCTTATTAGCGAATAATGAATTACTGACCATTTAAAATTATATATTTAGAAATTTATGTGCATTTAATCATACAAATACAACATTTATTTTACAAATGATATTCTATGTTTTTCAATTTAGCTACTCGAATACAAATTCTACCCTACGGTTCTTCTTTATGAACTGGCCAATAACATCGTCATAAAAAGTTGGTCGTAGCTTAATTTTCCCAAGCAACACGCACACTTGTAAAGGCTGGCTGAAGCTCACTGGCTAGAGCTACGTTGACTGCATATGGCCTGTGTTTAAGCAACAGAGTGAGACGACGTGAAATGGCTATGCGCGCGCATGAAATCACAATGCTGCTGCGAGGACCTGGAAGCTCCTACAACCGAGCAAGCCAAGATAGCTTTGACAAGCAAGCATCGGCCTTCGATACACAACGCAAAGCTCAATTATTGCCGCGCAAGCATAAAACGTCTTCTGTCTACAAAAATAAAAGCCTAAATGGAATGCTTATAAATGCGTGCATTTATTAACAAATAAATATTACTTCTTTCTCAATTAATGAGCTTATGCAGCAAGCATGGAGAATTCGCCCCTGACACACAAATATCTAGGTTATGATACAAACTTGAGTATACTCTAATTATATCATAAACTAGAATTTTCTTTCACCAACGTGGAAGTTTTATCTTTGGTATTATCATTTGGTATTATGCCAGAATGATTACGCTTTTGTGAACCTAAATATTTACCGTATATGTCGGCGTATAAGACGAGGACTAAATTTTAAGCTATTTTTAGGTTTTCAGCATATTGTCGTTTGTATAAGACGACTCCCCAATTTCTTTTTTCTTGTATCAATGCAACGTTAAGTATTGTTGTTATATCCAATATTAATTATTAGCCACAATTTTAATTAATTATTAATTTTGCATTTTTTTAAATTTAAGATTATCAAAATTGTTATCATTCAAAATCATGGAACCAGCAACAAAACGAAGAAAGTATGAAGCTCGATTTAAAATAAGGGTAATTGAAATGGCAAAGTAAACTAATAACTGTGCTGCTGCAAAAAAAAGTTTGACATAACCGAGAAGATGGTAAGAGAATGGAGGAAGAAAGATGATACTTTAAAAAAATTGCCAAAGAAAAAATGTGCGATGAGAACGGGGATCATCTGATGGCCGCAACTGGAAAATCACGTTGCCGAATGGGTATTCGAACAAAGGCAGAAGGGTTATCTTGTTAAAAGAAATATGATTACAGCATATGCACTAAAATGGTCAAGATTGAATCTGCATGAAAGTATAGAATTTCAAGCTACTTCAGGATGGTGTAATCGTTTTATGAACAGACAAAAAAACGAAAATTGCTCAAAAACTACCAGCAGATCTCGACCACAAACTTACTAGTTTCCATAAATTTATTGTTGAGTTGAGACCAGAACATAAATTTCTATTGTCAAATATTGGAAATATGGATGAAACTCCTATGAGCTCTGATATAATAAGCAATAAAAGAGTGGAGTCTAAAGGTAATAAGAGGGTGCTAGTTCGAAGTACAGGGCATGAAAAAACAAGGTTTACGGTTGTGTTGTTTGACTGATGGAACCAAGTTAAAACCAATGATCATATTCAAACGTAAAACTAAACCTAAGACAAAATTTCTTCAGGTGTTGTATATTTTCACGAAAAAGGATAGATGGACGAAAATGGTGTGAAATTATGGATAAATAATGTGTGGAACACGCAACCAGGCGGTATAATGAAGAAACAGTTTATTAGTATGGGATATGGTTTGTAGGCATTTAACTGAGAATACTAAAAGTCTTCTAGAAAAAAATTACACATGAATTGCTGTTATATTAGGTGGTTTAACTTCTATATTGCAACACTAGACGTCTGCTTGAACAAACCATTTAAAGATTACATACAAGAAGAGTGGAATAATTGGATGTTGACTGGTGAAAAATCATTTACGTTGTGCAATTTTGTGATTAAAGCATGGAATAAAGTAAAAGTAGAGACCGTAATAAAATCATTTAAAAAGTGTGGTATCTCTAATCTTATGGATAATATGGAAGATGATCTGTTGTAGGACACTGATGATGATTTAAACGAAATCAATTCACCGGATTCAAACTGGGATCCATATGACGATCATTTAAACAATGAATCTGAAGAACTATTTTCAATAGATGATGAAGAAAATTAATGAAAATTGAGGTTAATAATTATGTTTTATTGTAATATTTTAAATAAATTTATGTAATAAAAAATTAATCTTATTTGTTTATAAACACTGCTATTTTCTTATATAACGATGTATTATAACTACTTAAATGTTGATCCAAGAAATTAAGCTTCCATTTTTATATTCGCTGTATAAGACGACCCATGATTTTGAGGGATTTTCTATAGTATTTGAGAGTCGTCTTATACGCCGACATATACGATAAATTTCTTTTTCCTATACTAGAGTTCTGTGTATTATCAATTCCAATTTTTATACGTTATACAATATGTAATTTTTATGATATAAAATATTATATTATATTATAATCATGCTACTTTAACAGACCGTATATTTGTGAAGTTATCAATTAATCTTAACAAAACGCTACCCTAATCGGTAAGTATACAAGTGATATCTTCCCGCCATTACTATTTCCTGGAAAACCCGCACTATGACTCATGCAGTACGTGCGATGCGCAGTAATTCCTGATCATGACAAGTAGTGCGCAAGGCTGACGGTTAACTGTAAAGGCCACTTACCTCATCACAAAGAAGAGGATTGTGTGCACTTTTACGAGAACCTAATCGAAAGCTTCACTAGAGGAAGATTTTTGTGGAGGATTAACTAACTTTTATGGCAAGATGGATATGATATCCCTTGGATTTTTATCCCGTAAACGATACGTTTTAATTATTTAATGAAAGAAATTTTTGAGCGCCTGGCTCGTCCTACTTAGAGCTGTATAGAATTATTTCAATCTATGATCAGAGCCGCCTTTGGGCGTTTGTGTTTCCATCTGTCTCTTTCATCGTAATCTGATGATTCACGAATGAGTTGGAAAGGATTAAGGCATGCTCCACTAGAATAAATCTTTAGATATCTGAATTTTTTATTCAAGCGTCAACCTTCTCATTTCGTTTAATTGTATTTTAAAGCTCTAAAATAATAATATTTCGTTGTTCATGATAGGCCTCGGTATAAATACAATATGTAGATTAGTCTTAATAGTATTATTATTTCGGGCAACTCCAAGGAGTCGACAGATTCATCGAGGGAGGCCCTAACATCATGTCAAGAACAATTATTCGACATACAGTATCTATCATACCTCGCCTTGAACGCATTCACCACTCTCCAAGTAAAAAACCTAACTCTAACACCCCCTGCTAACCACATTCTTGCCCAGCTTCCATGTATGGCCCCTAGTCCTCCCACCACCACCAGTCCTATTCTTAAAAATATCTTCTGGATTAATCCTATACAAACCCTTCAGCAATTTGAATGTCTCAATCATATCACCCCTTTTCCGCCTATCAACCAATTTTTGCAACCCACAAATCTTCAACCTGTTCTCATAAGGTACATTCCACAGACCTGCTATCATTTTGGTCACTCGTCTCTGGATCCTCTGCACCGCCTCCCCATCAAGAAGAAACCCTGGTGCCCATATCTGGGCAGAATAGTCTAGATGGGATCATATCAAAGCTCGATATAGTGAAACAATAACTTGTTTGTCTCTGCTTGTTAAAGTATTTTTCAGCAACCAAGTGATTTGATGAGCTGATTTAGCCACTTTTGCAATGTGCCCCCTAAACTTCAACTCCCTATCCACCAACACTCCCAAATCCCTGGCCTCCTCAATTTCCTGGAGTATGGTTCCACCAATGTGATATACTGCTGCTAATCTTTTCACTCCAAAATGCATAACCTTACACTTTGCCACATTAAATTGACATCCATTTTTCCTGGCCCAGTCCTTCAAACTATCCAAATCATCTGTAAACTTTTGACATCCTGTGCACTCACAATTGCTCTACCCAACTTTGCATCATCAGTAAACAAGTGAACACTTCCTCTCAGATCCTTTCCTATATCATTAATGAACAAATTGAAAAGTAGTGGTCCAAGAACAGAATCCTGCGGCACACCACTAGTCATAAGCCGTCTTTTGGACTCCACTCCTGAATAAACCACTCTCTGGTATCTCTCCATCAACCACCCTCCTATCCATCTCACCAATCCTATATCCATCCGTATCTGCTCCAGTTTACTGATTAGAGTTCCATGTGATATCCTGTCAAAGGCCTTGGCAAGGTCCAGTAGAATCACTGTAAACCCATTACCCTTATCCAGTTCAGCCGTCACTGTGTTATAAAACGTGAGCAAGTTACTGAGGCATGATCTACCCTTCACAAAACCATGTTGTCCCCATACAGTATCCCATTTTCATCTATCCAATCCTGTATTCTTCTCTTGACTAATTTCTCCAAGACCTTGACAACGATTCCTGATATGCTAATCGGTCGGTAATTTACAACAGCAGTCTTGGAACCTCCTTCATGCAGTGGAACTATTTTCCCCTCTGTCCACCCCCTCGGGACTAACCCAGACCCCAGACTCAAAATGACAATTTTTTACCCGCTTCACGTACGACACGAGCTGGTATACCATCCAATCCAACAGATGTATTGACATTGAAGTTTTGCAATAGACTACTCACCTCCACTTCATTCACCACAATTCCCGTATAATCTATTGGTTCATTCATTTCTGCAATGTCACCACCTGGATGATATATTCTTGCAAAGTGCTCACTCACTAATTCAACTATATCAACTGATTCGGTTACCTCCCTACCATCGGCATTCTTTAAAATCATTCTGCCATATACATTTTTTCTTTTACTTGCAACATATCGAAAAAACTGCTTAGGATTCTCTTTAGCTTTCATGGCCAATGTTCTTTCGTAATCCTTTTTTGCTTTTCTTACCACACTCGTTACCCTTCTGGCCTGCGCTTTATACCGTTCATGTGCCTGTCGGTCACTTTTCTCTTTAAATTCCCTCCATAGTTGTTTCTTTTTTTTTTTTTTTTTTTTTTGCAGCTGAAGCTTAATGGTGTTAGTCATCCATTTAACCCCTGTTTGATTTATTATTCGGACTCTAGGTATACAGTCAGCCATTGCCTCCTGCAAACACTTCTTAACCGCCTCCCATGCACTATCAATTTCTAGCATTGCAGTTGTACATGCCATGGTACTGAACCAATCAATCTCCTAAGCTTGTCATACTTACCAGCCCGATAATTCCATATGTACCCTGTCTTAATTGTAAATTCCACACCTTTAGCCACCTCCCAAGTGAAGACCCTATGATCACTCTCACCAATTGGTGGCAACATGGTCATATTCGTTATAGCCAAATTCTCAGATGCAATTACTAGGTCAAACACTCTCTTACCCCTAGTATTTTCCATTACATGCTGTCGCAGATATATCCCTTAATAAACGCATAAAATCCAATTCCTTCCTCCCATGTGTCTTCTCCTCCTTCCAATCAATTTTGCCATAGTTGAAATCTCCCATGATAATTGCCCTCCTTCCACTCATTTCTTCTATTTGCTTATGCATACTATCTCCACTATCTATTCCATCACCTGGTCTATAGCAGCACCCAACTGTATATTTAGTTCTGCTAGTTTCAATCTCACACCAAATAGCCTCAGATGTGCTCTTTCTCTATCCTGCAGTTCCACTTCTATTCTTCTTCTTGGCTGTAGCTCATCAGCTATCATCAATAACACTCCTCCCCCCATTTTAAATAATATAAATCGATATATTATTAATTTTTTAAACAAAATTTTATATTAATCTGGAATCAGTCATAAATTCTTTGTAGCTCGATTTAAGATCTAGAAATCAGAAAATAAAAAAAAAACACAAAGCTATCTTTATAATACTACACTATAAGGAATTATAGTATAGTATTATAAATGTGATCCTCTTACGTAACAGAGAATTCATGCTACAACTGGTGTCGATTAAATATTATTGATTTATGTAAAATCAATAATATTTTATCGATTTTACATAAATCAATAATTGAGTACAATCCACATCTATTTACATGGTAGTTTTTTTGTTATTTTTTTGTCATTCAACTTTTCTTACCACACTCCTTAGTCACAAAAGCAACGTCATATCAGAAGCTTAAAGAAAATATATACATAACGTTTTGGTTTTAAAATTAGCACATAAATTAATATCTGATTGTAGAAGTTTAACCTTTTTGTAATTTGCAATCATTCAGCACATTTTGAAATCTTCGTAAATAGTTTTTAACCTATTTGTTAGGTTGTTGTATTTTTAATTTAATTTGAAAATTTATAAGAAAATACTTGGACTTTGTGTGGTGACATCATTCCAGATTACAAACTTATTAATTATTAATATATAAAAAGGCTAATGACCAAACCTGGGAGAGTAAAGTTTAAAGCGCTGCTTATTCATGAAATTTTTTTAGAAAAACAGACTAATATGTTTTCTTTTCTTTTTTTTTTTAATTGCTTGCTCATGTATGAATGAAAATATTTAAAAAGGGTGTTTTCGTTCGCATGAGTGTTTACTTCGATTATTATTATTTTTTTTAATTCAAATAAACAAATACGAGTGCAAAAAAATTACGAGTCACATTGACTACAGTTGAAAATACTCTTGGGATTTCTAATTCTCCAACAAACAACACGTCCTTGTTAATTTTTGATTGAAATTTTAACCCTAGGTTTTTTTTTTTTTTTTTTCATGACTTTGTCACCGACCGGTTCGACGAGCATCGTTCCAACGTACCCTTGGCTAAGATTATTGATTTGTATTTGCTCATGCGCATTGCAGAAAATAATTTCGAATCGATGTCAGTTATTCGGGCCTGCGTTTCATTATTCTCATTATGAATTGCTGTTTCTTAATTATATTAAAGATAGCATGAAGAAAGGCACCAGGATTCTTTAAGTTAAAAATTGAAAAAATTATATCTCTTCCCAAACATGAAAATGACCGAAGGGAGAGATAGAATCACACAAAACAAATCAGACTGTGAAATCAGTATACTGTATAAACAGTATAAAATAATTCGACAAAGCTTGAGTAAGGTTTGCTTCATTTATTAATCAAGGAGGTCATTTTTTTGAATCTTGCTTCTCCTATTTTACTCAGCATAACCTTATTATTATTATTATTATTATGAATATTTAATAAATAACTTACATATGTATTTTTTTATTACGTATTCACTTTTTTTTCCTTAAATTTACCGCAAAATCAATATACGTGAAAATATCTGAATGCTTCAGATTTCCGAAATTTTAAACAAATACAAATTTGGCGGTAGTTCGGGATCTTCATTTTCGTAGGATTGTATAACTGTGGAGACTTGTCGGTTGTTCAATTGTGCTAAAGCAAAATGGGCATGTTTCCGGCTGGTTTGTCTTGTCTTGCCAAGACAGAAATATTATTATTTCATCGGCTCAAGTTACCAAGCAGAAATGTCCCTGCACCGTATTTTTTGCATGGACAGCGGTGAATGATTGGAATGCATTACCCGAGAGTGTGGTGAGCGCGGAGAGAGTGCACATATTTGAGGCTCGGGATGATAAACTGTGTGTGTAACAGTGAGATTTCCCGCTCTAAATCTTTTGACTCCATGGAGGTTTAATAATAATTGTAGAGGAGCAGTTTGATTTCGGTGTGTAATTTACTGTTTCTGTTTATTAGGGGATAGAGCTGGACGATGGCTTTTGATGCCTTGCACACAAGTCCTTGATGTGGTAGTTGAAGTTAGTCTTTTGTCCAGCAGTACACCAAGGTATCTGACTTCTGTTTTCCAAGGAATTTTGGTGTTAAACAGAAAGATGTCCCCCTGTAGAAGATACTGTTCTTCTGGAGAAGAGCCGGCTAAGCTCTTCAAGGGGGTTTACTTGTAATCTCCAATTGGAGAACCATTTTTCTAATATTTATAGGTTTTCTTGGAATTTTTTAGTGACTAGGTGTGGGCGAAGAGATCTGATTAGTATCACTGTGTCATCAGCGTAGAGGGCCAAGATAGATGACATTGGATTGTGTGGAATATCTGCCATAATTATCGAGAACAGAGTTGGGGGCCAGTAATGATCCTTGCCAAACACCAGCCAGAATGGGTCTCTTGACCTGCATAAATCTGTTGCTGAGATATGATTGGATCAACTGTAGCGGGAAGTTAAAGGCGATGAGCTTGTGCAGCAGACCATAATGCCGCAGCTTATTGAAGGCTTTGGCCATATTCACAAAGACAATGAAAATAACCAGAAATGTTAAAAATATCAACTGCATCCTGAATGGAGAACCTAAAAAACAAGTAAAACATTTCCGCTACTTAAGCAGGATTTTTTGTGAAGATGGTAAATTAAATATGGAAATAGACAACAGAATCAACAAAGCCGGTATTAAGAAGTCAACAATAAATTTATATGGAATAAGAAATTAGCTGTATACAAGACCAATTTTAACTTATAGATCTGAGCGCTGGGTTAGAAAAAAAAAAAAAAACACTTGACCAAAGATTAGAGATCACAGATATGAGAGTCCTGAAAACGATTAGAGACATGAACAGATGGCGTCAATGGCAATATCATATTAAAAACGAGTATGTTAAGAAAGAATTTGCCATTGCTGGCATCCAGGAATGTGTTAGCAGAGCTAATCTCAGGTCATACGGTCACTTAAACAGAATGGGAGAGGAAAGATTAGCCAAACAAGTGTTCTCTGCCACGTTGGCAGGAAAAAGTCCTAGAAGAAGACCAAGATACAGGTGGATTAATACTGTAAAAAATGCCTTAGAAGACAGACATATACGATCTGATAATGTTGGAGTCTTGACAGATAACAGATTGATTTGGAGGAAAATTGTTGATAGGAAGTTTGTAATGATGTAAGTTCTTCATGTAGTACTGTCATATCCTGTACACTCCTTAGAGTTACATGTCAGGAATTTGATGATGACGACGAGTTATAATATGGAATATAATAAAAAGTTAAAATGATCGATTAATATAAATATATAATATTGGGGGATTTTGATTTCTGACGGTTACTTTTTACGCCCAAATGTAACATGAAACAAATTCTTTAGACTTGTTATCGCTCGAAGGTAGTCAGGGAAGAGAAGAAAGGTGTTAAGTGTTTCAGTCTCCAAAGGGGATGGATGAATACACTGGATAGAGGGATTCGGAATCTACCGTCACTGTTTCCACTCTTTTATTGCATCTTATTCTACTTTTATTGCCGTAAACATTCAATCTATTTTGCGGCAATAAACAGTTGCATTTCTTTCATCATCACGTGCAGATTTTTCACAATCTTAATTTCCTCCCTCTTCTTACATAACTTCCTGCATACATAATAATCAAGAGTCTTTTATCTTATCTCGTGTTTACGTTGATGAAATTCTCTGTCTCACATATCCTTGTTTTATTTCCTTTTAGATCCAAAGTCAGTCGACGAGCCATTGACGAGCAAACAATCTCATTCCGGAAACATTCCGGTCGTTTTAGTTCGCGAAACACGAGGTTATTTTGTATCCCCCCCCCCCCATTTTCTTTATTTCTTCCAGTGTATCCCTTCATATTGCTGATTCGTCCCACTTGAAGAACTTACAACTTTTTTTTTTTTTTATGATCACATATCAAAAACCAATATTGCTTGCTGTGTGGAGAATGAAAAATATTTTGCATGCTCATGAGTGTCAACATGCGATTGCACATTTATTTATGTAGAAATATGTTATTCATGTTTATTTTTGACTGGGACAGCAGAGCATGCAGTAATAACTGAGAAAAGAGTTGGCCTTAACAACGTATTTTAAAAACATTGAATGAGAAAGTTTCGTTCCCACATATATATATATATTAAAAAAAACAAAAAAAACATCGTACCTCAGTTACAAACCATAAAAACTGAGTTTGATGATTTATACGTAAAATCGTAGGAAAGGTTTGAGACTGTTTCAAGTATCCGTGTACCCAGAATTTGCAAAATCAAAATTTAAAGATATTTAAAATTAAACATGTTTTTTTATAAATAGGATTTCAGTTGAACAATCACTTTCTCTCACTCCATCCACATTTCCTTGTAAGAAATCCTTCCTCATATTAAAAACAAGGAAATGTGGATAGCGATTAACGCGAAGGCGGGAAAATGGCCGTTTTACTGTCAGATGTTATAAAGACAGGCATAACACAATTAAAAATTGACTTAATAAGTATATAAAATAACATTGTAAGTTATATTTCCTTTTGAAATAATATAAAATCCTTTCATTAATTTTAAGAATTCCTTAAAACTTTTAAAACTTATCATATACCGTTACACATTCCATATCATATTAGTATACTTAATTAACCCCAAAACGGCAAAACAGCTCCCACAGACGGCCCCGTTACAATTTTATCACAAGAAGCTTTCAGAAACAGCCGACATTATTAACTTAGAACTTGAAATTTCATTGGTTGATGGACTACGTCCTTGACTTTTCGAATTTTGGAGGGAATTGAGATTTACTAGGTTTTCGTTTTTTTTTTTTTTTTTAATAAGCTGGTGTGAGTTTTTTGGCGCGTATGTTAGTGTTTCGTGTCGTGTATTTTTGATGGTGAATTTGACTGATATGTTTTTTAGAGATTTATGCTCATATTCATTAATAATGTCAGTTAATTGCTTGCTGCCATAAACAGGCACTTTATTTTCAATACTGGTTTACCGAGGTAAGTCTATTGAATTTACAAGGGCGATACGCTAGGCCTACTGCCGCTAGTATCGCCATTGTTGTATTTTATATCGCCACATCTTATTGCTGGTAGACACCTTAGTGTGTCTACGGGATTTGCTAGTAGACTCTCAGTCTACAGGATTACCTGGGAAACTGTTAGTTTCTCTCAACTATGGCGTCTCCATATGACGAGCTTGATTTCAAACAGCTATTGTCTATCTTTAAACATGTAGGAGGCCTACTACAAAGGAAATGGCCAGGTAAGGTGGCAATCCACCAGGTTGAGGAGGTAGAAACAGAGGACTGCCAATCCCCTGACCCTCTCCCCTGCACTTCTCAAGATAACATTAGAGAGATTATGTCACCGATTAATGATCAGACCCTAGTTGACTCAGATAACTCATTAGATTATCAGGTTGTCAGCAGGAAAAAACGTAAGAAAGATTCGCCAGCAACAGAGCCTGAAATAGTCCTTCAATCCCTGGAAAAAGCAACTGCAATGTAGTTAACAGCACAACCTGACGTAAGAATAGAGACCGAATCCAGGGCAAAACCTAAAGAGAGGATCCCACCTATAATCTTGAGAACCAAAGAAAAATGGTCATCAATAACAACCAAGATGAAGAACGTAAACATCAAATTTACATCAGCAATGAGCACAGATGAAGGAATCCGAATTCAACCTGAAGGTATTTCGGACTACCGCCAACTCACCAGATTGCTGGATGACCTCAATGCTCCTTATCACACATTTCAGCTTAAAAGCGAAAAGAACTTAAAAGTAGTAATTAGAAGGCTGGCTGAGACCATACCAGCCGAACAAATAGCTACCGATCTGAAATCACAAGGCCTAGAGCCGATTAAAATTTCCCGGATGTACCGATCGGACAAGCGCCCTATGCCTCTGGTCCTGGTTGAGACCAGTAAAGAGCATAAAGAAATTTACGATCTTAAAGTAGTTTGCAGTTTGGTCATCAAGATTGAGCCTCTCAGAAAAAAGGCTTCAGCTGGTCAATGCCATCGCTGCCAAAAGTATGGACATGCACAAAAGCTATGCAAAGCAGAATTCAAATGCGGCAACAACCACCCTTCACACACTTGCGTCAAGCCACGAACCACACCTGCTAAGTGTGCAAACTGTGGCGGCCCTCACCCAGCAAATTATAAGGGATGCTCACTTTATCCACTCAACCTGCAGAAAACTAGAGAGGTTCTACCCATGCCCAATCAAAAGAGAATTACACCAAAAAGCAAAACGCGGGTTGTTACTCCTGAAAAGTCATATGCTTCTGCCGTCTATACTAATAATAAACCGGCATCTTGCAACCAAGCCACTGCAACAATCCCAGCTGCCACACTAGGAGAGATGTTGACAACCTTTAGCAAAACAAATCCCAGTCAGGCTGACACCAATAAATTCCTCAAAAGCACACAAATCATCTTCTCTATGATTAATGGATAACATGGTCAATTTAAATAATTCACTACAGATTGCTTATTGGAATGCTAACGGGCTAAAAAACAACCTCCTAGAACTAAAAGAATTTACTGAAAGATACAAGATAGACATCCTTCTGGTCAATGAGACGCACCTTAGACCTTGTGACAACCCCAAAATAAAGTACTACACACTACTAAGATCAGATAGACTTAATGCCAGAGGGGGAGGAACTGCTATATTTGTTAAAAATAGCATTACATACAATGAGATCAAGAAATCAGCAACCATAAACCTGGAAGAAACAGGAATTGAAATACAAACAAAAAACACAGGCAGTTTAAAACTATATTCAGTCTACAACCCTCCAGGCAAATCACTTCTAGCCTCAGACTCCCACCTCCTTGACACAAACGAAGCAACAAAAGTGGCAGGAGATCTAAACGCAAAACACCCTGCGTGGAACAGTAGAAACACCAATAATAATGGGAAGAGCCTACACAAATTTGCTATGTCAAGAAACATCACCATAGCAGGTCCTGTCGAACCAACTCACTATGGACCAATGGGCAGGCCTGATGTGCTAGATATCGCCATTTCCAGAAACACCCCATATCATTTCAAGTTGCAAGTTATTAATGTTCTTAGCTCCGACCACAATCCAGTTCTGCTTAGCCTTGGCGGAGAAGCAGTAACCATCCCCGAACAATCCTACATAAACCTCAAGAAGCTCAACTTAATTCTCAGTAACACCACAGGCCCTGTTCCAACTATTCTCCTCACCCAAAGAAGTAGACATAGCGATCAATAAACTAGAAAGAACAATCCAACCTGGCCTTACAGCAGCCTCCACAGTCACCGTTCCAACCCAATCTAACCTGCTCCCTGAAGAGATCCTAAAACTTATCCGAAGCAAAAACAAAATTAGGCGACGGTACCATTCAACACTATCACCCCAGGATAAAAAAGAGCTTAACAGAGCAATAAACCTAGTCCGATATGCAATCAAAGACCATAAAAATCAGCAATGGGAGAGAAAACTAAGCTCCTTAAGCATTGAAGATAACTCGCTATGGAAGATGACTAAAGCCCTCCGCAGCGATCACCTCAACATGAAACCAATACATGGAGAAAATGGTATAGTCTACCGAGACGATGAAAAAGCTGAAGCTTTTGCAGACTCATTGGAGCTGCAATTTCAACCAAACTACACTCATGCGGACTTGCGCTTCATTGAAAAAATCCACAAGCAAGTACGCTATGCACTTCGTCGTCTCGCCACCCGTGACAACTCAAACTACACTACACCAAATGAAATACTCCAAATTATCAAGAACGTCAATAACAGAAAAGCACCAGGTCCTGATCAGATTTCAAACAAAATTATTAAAGTACTTCCTCATAAAACAGTAATGCATCTTGTGGCAATCATTAATGCTATGCTAAGACTCAATTATTTTCCCACTCGATGGAAGCAAGCAGATGTAATCCTTATACACAAACCAGGGAAGGCGCCCCATTTCCCCCAGAATTACAGACCTATCAGCCTCCTGTCGAGCCTGGGGAAAATAGCAGAAAAAGTAATTCTTAAACGCCTCCAAACTGAAACAGAGAACCTAGGTGTAATCCCAAAAGAACAATTTGGATTTAAAACTGGACATAGTACAATCCAACAAATCCACAGACTCGTAGAATACATCACTATTAGATAAAACTGGAGACAGCATACAGGCGCAATCTTCCTAGATGTGGCAAAGGCCTTCGATAAAGTGTGGCACAAAGGCCTCATCCACAAACTAATTACTGCAAAATACTCACTAAACCTCATTCAAATCATAGACTCTTACCTAAAAGACCGAAAATTTCAAGTCAAAGTTCGTGGACTCAAATCAACTACAAGAAGAATCACAGCAGGTGTCCCACAAGGCTCCCTGTTATCACCACTACTCTTTAACATTTTTATCTCTGATGTCCCAAGTATGACATCAACCATCATGGCATTTTATGCGGACGACATGGCAATACTGACCAGATCGCTCAAACCATACCTGGCCACCCAAAGATTACCGACTGCAGCTAAAAATCTTGAAAAATGGTTTCGATTATGGAGAATAGATGTTAATGCAGATAAAAGTACGGCCATACTATTTACAAGGAAGAAAGCAGACCATCATGGAGCAATCACGATGTTCAACACTGTTATCCCATGGCAAACAGAAGTAAAATACCTGGGAATCATACTAGATAACCGTCTCAGTTTCAACTCCCACATCTCTCATGCTTGCAATAAAGCAAATTCAACAATAGCTCAGCTCTACCCTCTACTCAACCGCAAAAGCAAATCAGTCCAGAAAACAAATTAAGAATATACAAAACAATCATCAGACCTATACTGTCTTATGGTTCCCCAGCGTGGAGTCACACCTCTACTAGCAACATCAAACGATGGCAATTAATCCAAACCAAATGCCTCCGAATGATCTTTGATGCCCCATGGTTTGCTTTTCAAAGGCAACTGTGCATCCGAACAGACTGATCCAACTGGCCGCTGACTATGATGCAACGGACTATTCTAAGCACAAAAGACCTAAAGCCATCCTAAACCCCCTCACTGAGGATTAATCTCCTAGCCCAATCAGGGCGAGCAATATAGCTCATAAACTCTTTCTACTCACAGTCTCTGTTAAGATAGCCGGGAATATGAAAAGCTTTTGCTTCACCCGTTAAGCCAGTAATGTTACTAGTTTTCGATCGGTGATGGTTGTGTGAAGGAGTAATAGAATTCTGATATTCGTTTTCGCTGTTGCTGTGATGGGACGTATTCCTTTAGACTTTGCCTAGTTGATTTTTATATAGGGTTTTTCGGGAAGCTCGCATTGCACTGGTACTAACACAGTTCGTGATCTACTATCTCCCCCTCTGTATGAAATATGCAGAGGTCTAATGGCCGGCAGGCCCCACCCGCAATGAGGACTAGTGGTGGTTGAATGGTTTTTAGGGAGGTAGATCGCTGCGCTGTGTCCAAATAAGCTCTTCAAACTCCTTTAGGATACGTTTTTAGGATAGTCTCCTATAACTTTTTGCTGGTAGACGCTTATTCTAAGCTGTCTATGGGATTTGCAAGTAGACTCTCAGTCTACAGGATTACCCAGGAAACTGCTAGTTTCTCTCAAGCCAAACTATGGACTGTCCATACGACGAGCTTGATTTCAAACAGCTTTTGACTGTCTTTAAGCATATTGGAAGCTTTCTACAAAGGAAATGGCTAGGTAAGGTGGCAATCCACCAAGTAGAATAGGTGGATACAGAGGACTATCAATCCCCTGACCCTCTCCCTAGCGCTTCTCAAGATAACACCAGAGAGATCATGTCACCGGTTAACGACCAGCCCCTAGTGGACTCAGATCACTCTACAGACTATCAGGTTGTCAGCAGAAAAAAGCATAAGAAGAGTTCACCAGCAGCAGAGTCTGAAATAGTATATTAAATGGACACATCAGCGCTATCCGGTGCAAGAACAGAGACAGATATACTGACACAGCCCAAAGAGAGGATTCCACCAGTAATCCTGAGATCTAAGGAAAAATGATCGTCACTTGCACAAACGATGAAGAACAATAACATCAAGTTCTCATCAGCCCAAAACACAAATGATGGAGTCTGCATACAGCCCGAAGGAACAACGGGCTACCGCCAGCTCACCAGACTTATGGATGAACAGAAATTACGATATCACACATACCAATTGAAAAGTGAAAAAAACCTTAAGGTAGTTATCAGAGGATTGGTAGAAAACATAACATCAGAAGAGATAGCTACTGACGTCAGATCACAAGGCTTGGAGCCGATCAAGATCTCTCGCATGTATCGAGCAGACAAGCGTCCCATGCCTCTGGTCTTAGTGGAGATCAGTAAAGATCAGAGAGAAATCTACGATCTCAGAATAGTCTGCAACTTGGTGATCAGGACTGAGCCACTGGGAAGAAAGGCATCGGCTGGTCAATGCCATCGCTGCCAAAAATATGCGCATGCGCAAATGCTATGCAGAGCAGATTACAAGTGTGTAAAGTGCGGTGGCAACCATCCCTCGCACACTTGCATCAAGCCAAAGACCATTCCATTCAGAAAAGTGTCATGAGATCTGCGCCTGAAATCAAAGTGCGGGTAGTTACGCCAGATAAATCTTATGCTTCGGTGGTTTCCTCACGTAACACCGAGGTACTCCCTGCAACTAGCAGTCAAAACTCCTCAGCAATTCTCGCTGCCTCACTAGGGGAGATGTTAACGGCCTTTAGCAAAACAAATCCAAGCCAGGCCGACAGCAACAAATTCCTTAGGAATACTCAGGTCATCTTCTCTATGATTGTTGACTAATCCCGCCTCAGCATCAAATTCTATGCAGATAGTATTCTGGAATGCAAATGGTCTCAACAACAAACTTTTGGAACTACAGGAACTTACAGATCATTTACAAATTGATATTCTCCTCATTAACGAGACTCACCTACCTCCCTGCGATAATCCCAAACTCAGAAACTTCTCGTTACTTAGAAATGACAGACGCAATGCTAGAAGTGGAGGCACTGCCATCTTTGTCAGAAGAAACATCCGCAATAATGAGATTAAAAAAGCTAATACATCTAACCTCGAGGAGACAGGCATGGAAATTCATACCAACAATGCAGGCAGCTTAAAGATTTATTCTGTATACAAACCCCCCCTGGCAGTGTCCCGTGTAGAAGATCATTCCGTTGTTGTTAAAACTCTTGCTGTTCCATAAAGGATGCTTGGAACAGCAAGAGTTTTAAGAACAACGGAATGATCCCCTACAATTTTGCCTTGAAGAGAAATATTGTTATTGCAGGCCCGATCGAACCAACACATTACGGAGTGATCAGCAGACCTGATGTTTTGGATATTGCTATATTTAACATTTCTCATCAGTTCCAACTTCAAGTGGTTGACGAACTTAGCTCAGATCACAATCCAGTACTTTTAAGTTTAGGAGTAGAGCCTGAGCTCATTCCCAGCCAATCCCACACTAACTTTGCAAAATTCAAGGCTAAAATGAACACTATCATAGATTCAGTACCTACTATCTCTTCCCGTGAAGAAATTGACGTGGCAATCAGCAATCTTGAATGTAAAATACACTCTGGCTTATCCGCAGCTTGTTCTATTTCCACCCCAGCTCAAGTAAACTTACTTCCTGAAATCCTTGCTCTGATCAGGAACAAAAATAGACTCAGACGCCGCTATCACAACACGCTATCTCCGCAAGACCGTCGGGAACTAAATAGAGCGTCCAACCTAGTCCGTTACGCATTAAAAGATCACCGGAACCAGCAATGGGAAAGAAAACTCTGTTCTCTCAAAACAGAAGATAATTCTCTGTGGAAATTCGCTGTAACATCCAGCCCATTCACGGAGAAAGAGGTCTTGTTTACAGAGATAATGAAAAAGCAGAAGCTTTCCCTGTCGCTCTCCAACTTCAGTGCCGTCCTAATTATGTGCATGCGGATCTGGTCTTCATAGAGAAAATACACCGTCGAGTACGCTCCGCGCTTCGGCAACCTTGTAGCCGTGAAAATATCTGTCCCACCTCACCTAAAGAGGTCTATTCAATCATTAAAGCTTAAAAACAAAAAAAGCCCCTGGTCCAGATGAAATTACCAACAAAACAATTAAAGCCCTCCCACACAAAGCTGTCATGCATTTTGTAGCCATTATTAATGCAATGCCGAGATTAAATTATTTCCCCTAGGAAAAATCGCAGAAAGAGTCATTTTCAACCGACTTAATGAGGAAGTGAATAAAAATAACAATTCCGAAAGAACAATTTGGTTTCCATACCGGACATAGCACTACACAGCAAATTCACAGACTGACTGAATTCATCACTACAGGCTTTAACTGGAAACAGCACACAGGAGCTATCTTTTTAGATGTTGCTAAAGCATTTGATAAGGAGTGGCACAAAGGCCTCATCTATAGATTAATTTCAGCCAACATTCCTCTTTACCTTACTAAAATTATTGACTCCTTTCTACAAGACCGTAAAATCCAGATCAAGTTGCGTGGAATTTGATCCTCATTGAAAAAAATCACTGCTGGTGTCCATCAAGGATCGCTGCTCTCATCGTTGCTTTTTAACATCTTTGTTTCTGATGTTCCTAGCACACCTCTAACCACTATAGCTAGTTATGCGGATGATATGGCAATTCTTAGCAGATCTCTCAGGCCACATATAGCTACGCAGCGCTTACAAACTGCAGCAACAAATTTGGAGGACTGGTTCAGAAAATGGAGAATATCTGTAAATACCGATAAAAGCACTGCCATTCTCTTCACAAGAAGAGAAGCATCTCACTTTGGAGAAGTTAAACTTTTTAACATAGCCATCCCATGGAGAACTAACACCAAATATCTAGGCATTCAACTTGATAATCATTTAAACTTTAACTCCCACATAGTTTATGCATGCAAAAAAGCAAACTCTGCAATTGTGCAAATCTATTCTCTCCTCAATCGAAGAAGTCAAGTCAGCACTGAAAACAAACTACGGATCTATAAAACAATTATCAGACCATCGTTAACTTACGGATCACCGGCATGGGGTCACACTTCGCCCACCAACATCAAAAAGCTACAAGTTATTCAAAACAAGTGCCTCGGTACGATTTTCAACGCTCCGTGGTTTGTCAGAAATGCTCTCTTACACCGTGATGCCGACATTCCAGATATTCCCACGTTCCCCCATAACAGTGCTGCTGCTTATTTTGCCAAAGCAGCTGTTCATCCAAATCAACTCATTCAAGAGTCGTCTAACTATGACGAACACGACAGGTAAAATCATAAGTGCCCGAAAGCAGCTCTGCTTATTGGTTCAGGTGCCTCCGTACAGCCCTAAATAGGGTGAGCCAGGTGCTCGATAATCTTTAATACAAGACTATTTCATAGCCACGAAGGGATTGGAGACCATGGGACTGATATCCATCATGCCACATCAGTTATCAATTCAGATTGTGTGAAGGAATTTTGTTTTTGCTGTCATTGTGATCAGACGTGTTCCTTTAGACCCTGCCTAGTTGATTTTTATAAGTTTTTCGGGAAGTTCGCATTGCACTGGAACTAACACAGTTCGTGACCTACTATCTCCCCCCTCTGTATGAAATATGCAGAGGTCTAATCGCCGGCAGGCCCCACCCGCAATGAGGACCAGTGGTGTTGAATGGTTTTTTAGGGAGGTAAGTTGCTGCACTGTGTCAAAATAAGCTCTTCAAACTCCTTTTTCCTCGTTTTTAGGATAGTCACCTATAACAAACTAACTTTTTTGCTGGTAGACGCTTACTCTAAGCTGTCTACGGGATTTGCTAGTAGACTCTCAGTCTACAAGATTACCTGGAAAACTGCTATTTTCTCTCAGGCCAAACTATGGACTCTCCATACGATGAGCTTGATTTCAAATAGCTATTGGCAATCTTTAAGTATATAGGAGGCCTACTACAAAGGAAATGGCCAGGAAAGGTGGCAATCAACCAAACAGAAGAGGTTGAAACAGAGGACTGTCAATCCCCTGACCCTCTCTCCAGCACTTCTCAAGATAACACCAGAGAGATTATGTCACTGGTTAACGACCAGCCCCTAGTGGACTCAGATAACTCTACAGACTAACAGGTTGTCAGCAGAAAGAAGGGTTCGCCAGTAGCAGATCCTGAAATAGTACATCAACCCTTGGAAAAAAACAACTCCAATGGACTAACAGCACAACCTGATGAAAGAATCGAGACTAACTCCAGGGCACAACCCAAAGAGAGGATGTAATTTTAAGAACAAAAGAAAAATGGTCTTCAATTACAGCAACGATGAAGAATGCAAACATCAAATTTACATCAGCCAAGAGTACAGATGAAGGTATCCGGATTCAACCAGAAGGAATTTCGGACTACCGCCAGCTTACCAGACTTATGGATGAACTAAAAGTCCCATATTACACATTTCAGCTTAAAAGCGAAAAAAATTTAAAAGTAGTAATTAGAGGGCTGGCTGAGACCATACCAGCAGAAGAAATCGCTACTGACCTCAGATCACAAGGCCTAGAGCCGATTTAGATATCATGCATGTACCGAGTGGACAAACGTCCTATGCCTCTGGTCTTGGTCGAGATCAGTAAAGATCATAGTGAAATTTACGACCTTAAAATAGTCTGCAGCTTAGTCATCAAGACCGAACTCTCAGAAGAAAGGCTTCAGCTGGTCAGTGCCATTGCTGCCAAAAGTACGGGCATGCACAAAAACTATGCAAAGCGGATTACAAGTGTGTCAAGTGCGGTAACAACCATCTCTCACACACTTGCGTCAAACCACGAATCACGCCTGCTAAGCGTGCGAACTGTGGCGGCCAACACCCAGCAAATTGCAAGGGATGCTCACTCCACCCATTCAACCTGCAGAAGGCTAGAGAGGCACTGCCCCTTCCCAATCAGAAGCGAATTACACCAGAAATCAAAACGCGGGTCGTTACTCCTGAAAAGTCATATGCATCTGCGGTCTCTACTAATAGCAAACCGTCATCTTGCAACCAAACCACCGCAGCAATCCTACTAGTCTGCTATTCTAGGAAAGATGTTAACAGCCTTTAGCAAAACAAATCCCAATCAGGCTGACACCAACAAATTCCTCAAAAACATGCAAGTCATTTTCTCTATGATTAATGGATAACACGGGCACTTTAATTAACTCATTACAGATTTCTTATTGGATTGCTAATGGGCTAAACAACAACCTCCTAGAACTAAAAGAATTTGCTGAAAGATATAAGATAGACATCCTTTTAGTCAACGAGACGCACCTTCGGGCCTTGCAACAACCCCAAAATAAGGTACTACACACTGCTAAGATCAGATAGACTCAACACCAGAGGGGGCGGAAATGCTATATTTGTTAAAAAAAGCATAAGATCCAATGAGATCAAGATATCAGCAACTACAAACCTGGAAGAAAGTGGAATTGAAATACATACAAAAAACAAAGGCAATCTAAAACTATATTCAGTGTACAATCCTCCAGGCAAATCACTTCTAGCCTCAGACCTCTCTCAGCTCCTTGACACAAACGAAGCAACAATAGTGGCGGGAGATCTAAACGCAAAACACCCTGCATGGAACAGTAGAAACACCAATAATAATGGGAAGAGCCTACACAAATTCGCTATGACAAGAAACATCACCATAGCAGGTCCTGTTGAACCAACACATTACGGACCACTGGGCAAACCTGACGTGCTGGATATCGCCATTTTCAGGAAAACCCCACACCAATTCCAGTTACAGGTTATTAATGATCTTAGCTCCGACCACAATCCAGTTCTGCTTAGCCTAGGTGGAGAAGCAGAAACCATCCCCGGACAATCCTACATAAATCTCAAGAAGCTCAACTCAACTCTCAGCAACATCACAGGCCCTGACCCAACTATCTCCCCACCCAAAGAAGTAGACATAGCGATCAATAAACTGGAAAGCACAATCCAAACTGGCCTTGCAACAGCCTCCATCGTTACCGTTCCAGCTCAAACTAACCTGCTCCCAGAAGAGATTATAAAGCTTATCCGCAACAAAAACAGGATTATACATCGGTACCATGCAACACTATCACCTCAGGATAAACAAGAGCTTAACAGGGCAACAAACCTAGTCCGATATGCAATCAAAGACCATAAGAATCAGCAATGGGAAAGGAGAAACTAAGTTCCTTAAAAACTGATGATAACTCACTATGGAAAATGACTAATGCCCTTCGCAGCGATCACCCCAACATAAAACCAATCCATGGAGAAAGAGGCATAGTCTGCCGAGATGATGAAAAAGCAGAAGCTTTTTCAGACTCAATGGAGCTGCAATTTAAACCAAACTACACTCATTCGGACTTGCGCTTCATTGAAAAAATCCACATGCAAGTACGCTATGCACTTCATCGTTCCACTACGCATGACAACTCAAACTATACCACGCCAAATGAAATATACCAAATCATCAAGAACCACAATAACAGAAAAGCACCAGGTCCTGATCAGATTTCAAACAAAATTATAAAAGCACTCCCTCACAAAACAATAATGCATCTAATGGCTATCATCATCATCAATGCGATGCTAAGACTCAACTACTTCCCCACTCGCTGGAAGCAGGCAGATGTAATCGTTATCCACAAGCCAGGAAAGGCACCTCAGTTCCCCCAGAATTACAGACCTATCAGCCTCTTGTCAGGCGTAGTGAAAATAGCTGAAAAAGTAATTCTAAAATGCCTACAAAGCGAAACAGACAATCTAGGTTTAATCCCAAAAGAACAATTTGGTTTCCGAACTGTACACTGCACAACTCAACAAATCCACAGACTTATAGAATATATAACTATCGGATTTCACTGGAGACAGCATATAGGTGCAATCTTCCTGGATGTGGCGAAGGCCTTCGATAAAGTGTGGCACAAAGGCCTCATCCACAAACTAATTACTGTAAAATACTCAATAAACCTCATCCAAATCATAGACTCTTACCTAAAAGTCCGAAAATTTCAAGTGAAACTTAGTGCGCTCAGATCATCTACAAGAAGTATCACAGCAGGTGTCCCGCAAGGATCCCTATTATCGCCGTTACTCTTTAACATTTTTATCTCAGACGTCCCAAGCACGACATCAACCACCATGGCATTTTATGCGGATGACATGGCAATACTGACCAGATCGCTCAAACCATACCTGGCCACACAAAGACTACAAAATGCAGCAAAGAATCTTCAAAAATGGTTTCGGTTATGGAGAATTGATGTTAATGTAGATAAAAGCGCGGCCATACTATTTACAAGGAAGAAAGCAGACCATCATGGAGCAATCACGATGTTCGATACTGATATCCCATGGTAAAAAGAAGTTTACCTGGGAATCAAACTAGATAATCATCTCAGCTTCAACTCTCACATCTCTCATGCTTGTAACAAAGCAAACTCAGCAATAGCTCAGCTCTACTCAACCGTAGAAGCAAAGTCAGTCCAGGAATCAAATTAAGAATATGTAAAGCAATCATCAGACCCATACTGACTTATGGTTCGCCAGCGTGGAGCCACACCTCTCCTAGCAACATCAAACGATTACAATTAATCCAAACCAAACGCCTCCGAATGATCTTTGATGCCCCGTGGTTTGTAAGGAACGGTATCCGGAGAGTTCATCGAAAAACAGTTTACCGAAAGACAATTCATCGAAGGCAATTCATCGAACAGCAATTCATCGAACAACAATTCATCGAAAAAGCAATTCACCGAATAAACAATTCATCGAAAATCAGTTTATCGAACAACAATTAATCGAAAAGCAATTCATCGAAAAACAATTCCCCGAAAAAGCAATTCACCGATGAGCAGTTAATCGAAAAGACAATTCATCGAAACGCAATTGGTCGAAAAACAACAATTCATCGAAAAATCACAATTCATCGAAAATACAGTTCACCGAAAAATGAATTATAAGGCGTGTGGGGGCGAAGATGTGTGTGCAATTTTTTTTTTTTTTGTTTGTTTGTTTTGGATTATTTTGAGAGGTATATATCTTTTTATTATCCTACTGTTTATAACTACTATTTATCCTACTTCGTTCGGAAAGCGATTTTTTGGCGGGGCATACTGGTTGCAGTGAATGATATCCACTGAGGCGGGTATAGTTGAGATGTTAAAAGAACATTTCATAAAGGAATTTCATCCTCGTGAAATTTTTTAGCTCATATTCTAACCCTTGATGAAACATGGCTTCGTCACTATGACCCAGAGAACAAACAACAGTCAATGGAGTGGAGACACAAAGGTTCTCCATGGCCAAAGAAGTTTCGAACCAAACAGTCAGTAGGGAAAGTTCTTGCCATTGTCTTTTAGGATATGGATGGTGTGATCCTTACCTTACCTCAAGAAAGGTGAAACTCTTACAGCAGCTCTGAAGGAATTGAAGGAGGTACTGAAGGAAAATCGGTTCGAGAAACTAAGCAGAGGCGTGTTGCTTTTGCAGGACAATGCACCTGCTTATGAAATCCAACAGACAATATACGACTTGGGATTTCAATATCTACCTCAAACACCATATTCACCAGGACTGGCCACAGGGCCAACCCTAGAAATTTTGTCGCCACGTGCAGTAGCATATTTTTACGCCCCTTCCCCTTAAAAAAAAAACTCTTTTAATGACGTCTTAAAAGCCATGATATTAATCTAGGCTTCAGCATCTCTGATCATAAATTCTAAATAGCAGCATTAGCTAATAAAAATTCATACGTTAATGAAAAAGGATCATAAACTATATTTTTTACAGAGAGAGAGAGAGAGAGAGAGAGAGAGAGAGAGAGAGAGAGAGAGAGAGAGAGAGAGAGAGGGAGATTTCCTCTTAATGTCCAGTATAATAAAATGATTTGAAACGTGTTATTGTACTTCGGGATCTTTTAATTTTTAAAGGGGGGCACAAAAATTTTGCACTCAGGCGGCGCAAACCCACGGAACGGTCCTGAAGATCAGTCACTAAGAGTTGTGTAGATTCTAGTTAATTGTTAAGAAAAGTTAATTGCTCTCCACATGTTTACTTGTGGCACCAAATAATGAATGAATGATTCCAGGAAAAAAAGTTTCTTTTCCAGGCATTAAAAAATACACAGCCTATATATTTACAAATAAATTGTAAGAATAAATTGCCGGTAGACAGTGTCATTTCCTGATCATGTTATCAGGAAATGAAAGTTTATGCTAAGAAAGAATACATATATATATATATATATATTCAAGATACCAAGTAATTTTATATTAACTTGGTTTTAATCCTATTTCCCCAAGTAAGCAAACAGACAAGAAATTCAAGTTTGCGCCTGTAAGTAGTGCAAGTCCAAGGCAACTCTTGGTAGTGCCAGTCGAGGCAACTCGTGGTAAAGGAGAATAAAGTTGTGGTCACTTTTCTTAGTATACTTTATTAGTATATTACTTTTTATTAGTTATTATTTAGTTATATATTATTATATATATTATATTATACACACACACACACACACATTATATATATATATATATATATATATATATATTATATTAGTTAGTTAGTTATTAGTATATTGTATTATACACACTAAGAAAAGTGATCAGAACTTTATCCACCTTTATCCACCCAAGAGTTGCCTCGACTGGCACTACCAAGAGTTGTCTTGGACTTGCACTACTTGCAGGCGCAAACTTGACTTTCTTGTCCGTTTGCTTACTTTGGAAATAGGATTAAAACCAAGTTTAAAAAAAATTATTTGGTATCTTGAATACATAATATACCCAAGTTAAAAAACGTTATATATATATATATATATAGTTCTGTAGTACGCAAGTTTACATTACTGAAATACATGAACTTAATTAAGAAAGGAATATTAGCCACATTTTTTTACATAGAGAAAGCAAAGCATTCACTATGAAATTTCTTCACGTACCATGATGCACGGATGTCAAAAATAGACTGGAAGTATAAATGCTTGTAATCTTTTTTTTTTTTTTTACTAAATTTAAAAAATTTAAATAAACATCGATATTTCTTAGGCAACCAAAACGAAACGAGAGAGAGGGTTCGCTATGAAATAGTAAATTGACGGAAAGAAGAATAAACATCGATATCGCCCTACCTAAGTAAACTCAAAGAGACCACACATAAAAATCAGAATTACATTAGTTGGGATGTCTTTCTAAATATAAAAAATGAATTCATTTACGGCGCCATACCATTTTTGCAGAAAATGTTGTGATATTTTCAGCTATTTTGCCTAGTTAAAGTTATGTTTGCAGCTTAGCATCATTCTACATGTCTAGAAAGAGTGATATCTAATGTTAAGGGAAAAAACAATAAATTGATAATTTCGACTGACTGCACAGGAGCCCTAAACTATCGCGAGAAAGTGCAGTTTCTGTGGATATCTGACCTACGGTTCAAATCTTTGAACGATAGTTGTTTCAGATGTCGAATAAACTGTAGATTACTAAGTGTATGTGTGTGGTGTTTTCGTTTTCTTCCCAACAGTAACCCTACCAGGAGGTTATTTATTGTTTATCGTATGGCAATCTACATAAAGTTATAAAAGTACATTTACAAAAATGGGTACAGATATGTAAAAAGTAAAATAAAAAAAAATGTAAATGATAAATAATTACAGTAAAACAGGCAGTTACACGTTTGACGGAGAAAGCACTTATAAGTTAAGATTATGTTCTCTGATCCAGTCTATAGAAGGCGGTGTCACCTCTAGGAAGTCGCTCCTTTGACTCGTATATGCGCGAAGACTGCACTCAATGCAAATATGATGGATTGATTGGTTCGGGTGTCCACGGTCACACTCCGGTGAGGGAATTTTCCTCCACTTGTACAGAAAGCTTGCACATCTTCTATTGCGTACGAATCCTTCAGTGTTATCCATGTCTTTCCAATTCCACACCCGGGATACAGGGGCACGCCGGCCATATGTGCAATGTGTGCCATGCACACAGGCGCCAGGATAGTAAAGGCGCCAATGAGGAGGAAATATTTTTTAAAAAAAAAAACGTTTTTTTAAAGTGATTTTTTTATTGGAGGGGAGGATAGGGGCGCCAACTAAAGTTTTGCACACAGGCTCCAGACACTACTGCTCGCCCCTGCCGGGATGTTGAGGCAGCAACTATCAAACTAAATTTTGAGTTGGGCATTAGTATTTATGCTTCACACTCGTTTCCATTAATTTTTAGTATTTTAATTAATCATTCTCAGATGTTTATCTTCACGAAGAGGGGGGGGGGCTTTCTTGATTTCAATCTGTTGAGCTATAGTTCTGATATGTCATTATGTATAGGCAATACAGTATTTCTGAGTACTTTGTCATATTCTGTGACAGAGCATCACTTCTTAGATTTGGTGGTATTATGTTGCTTAGCATTGTAAGCCAATAAATAGGAGTTGTTTTAATGGTTCCAGATTAGTATTTAGGTTTAGACTCAGAGAGGTGATCCCGATCTTGATTTGGAGGTCCGGAGGGAAAAATGGATTGTGAGATTTTTTTGGGATGAGTGACGTGTAAGATTTACTAGCAATCGGAGTTTACTACTGTATCGGAGTTTACTACTGTACCGTAGGTTCGTGCTCGATAAACAGAGTAGGTAAGACTTTTAGTTCTATTGCGTTTTCATTAGCCTAGCCATGGACAAGTCCTTCGACGATCTCAATTTTCAGGAACTTTTGACGCTATTCAGGGAATTAGGCAACTTGCTACATAAAAAATGGCCAGATAAAATCGGAGCACACCAGATCCTTGAAGCGGAGACAGAGGATACCCATCCCTCTAAACTTCCTCACCCTTCACATGACAACGCCTGCGAGCCAGCAATAACAACTGAAGACATCTCTCTTTCAAACTCCAGTGGCTTTCAGGAAGTTAAACGGAAGAAGAGAAAGAAAAAATCCCCTGCAACAGATCCTGAAATAATACCTCAGACGTCGGAAACTACAGCTCCAATGGATACATCAGCGCTAGCTGATGAAAGAACAGGGACATTGACACAGCCCAAAGAGAGGATTCCGCCAGTAATCTTGAGAGCTAAAGAAAACTGGTCGTCACTTGCAGAGACGATGAAGAACAATAACATCAAGTTCTCATCAGCTAAAAACACCGACGATGGAGTCCGCATACAGCCCGAAGGAGAAACGGACTACCGCCAGCTCACCAGACTTATGGATGAACAGAAAGTCCCATATCACACCTACCAACTAAAAAGCGAAAAAAACCTTAAAGTAGTCATCAGAGGTCTGGCAGAAACCATAACTACTGATGAAATAGCTACGGACCTCAGATCACAAGGTCTTGAACCAATTAAGATCTCGCGCATGTACCGCGCAGACAAGCGCCCCATGCCTCTGGTCTTAGTGGAGATCACTAAAGACCACAGAGCAATTTACGACCTTACTATAGTCTGTAATTTAATCATCAAGACCGAACCACTCAGAAGAAAGGCATCCGCCGGTCAATGCCACCGCTGCCAAAAATTTGGGCATGCACAAAAGTTATGTAAAGCAGATTACAAGTGTGTAAAGTGTGGTGACAACCATCCCTCGCACACTTGCACAAAATCATCGTCTACACCTGCTAAATGTGCGAATTGTTGCGGCCCCCATACAGCAAATTTTAAAGGCTGCTCAATTCACCCATCTAACCTACGGAAGACTAGAGCGGCGTTGGCTCCGCCCACTGAGATTCAAGACACGAAACCTTCGCCGGAAGTCACAGTGCGGAGTGTTCCCGCCGATAAAACATACGCTTCTGCGGTTTCTCCGCGGATTTTACCCCTAGCCTCGACAGCTTACAGTGAAAATTCTGCACAGATTCTTGCTGCCTCACTAGGGGAGATGCTAATAGCCTTTAGCAACATGAACCCCAGCCAAGCCGACACTAAGAAATTCCTCAGGAATACTCAAGTCATCTTCTCCATGATCACCCAATGACATGCTCTCCTGCATCTCGATGCTGATATCCCAGATATTTCCACATTGCTTCGCAACATTACCGCTACTTTTTCACCCAAGCAGCTTTTCATTCCAAGCAACTCATCAGGAGTTTTCTAAGCGCCCGAAAGCTGCACTACCTTTCGGCTCAGGCGCTTCCGCATTGCCCTAAGCAGGGTGAGCCGAGTGCTCGCTAATCTTTAAAATAAGTCTTTTTCATACCGATGACGGGATCAGAATCCACGGGATTGACATCCATCAAGCCACAGAAGTTAACAGTTAACAGGTTCCAGATTATAAGTCGCATGGTGCTGTTAAGCTGACCGTCAATTATCAATGGTAGTATAGCTCCTGTATATATTGTTTTCAGCGCTCATCGGCCTAATCCCTCAATCTCAATTTTCCATCTCTTGTTACTCCTAGGTATTTTAGCCGACTGGCTACCTCGAGAACTTCGACCTTTGGAAAGACCGTTATGGGTTGTTTTGATTATTTGAGACAGATGTGAAGTATTTTAGTCCAACGCTTCCCAAACTGTGGGCGCGGCTCCCTTGGGAGCCGTTAGTTTTGTTGAGAAGTCTCAGATATAAGTTGTATTGTCAGTAATAAGCCCTTGCTTACCACTATGCTACAATTTTTTATTAAGTTCATAATACGGAACTAAACAAATATCCAATTGTCTCGTAAATTTTCTGGAAAGCTCCATTGAGAGATCATTATCCATAAAATAGCTTTCTTGTCAAGTCTAATCCTATTGCTAATTTCTTTAACTGAATTCTTTAACGGACTCATCACAATCATAATCTTTGGCAGAACTTTCCCCGCCATTTGGTTCAACGTCATCTATTAATTGTACCAGTTCCTCCTCGTTAACCCCCCCCCCCCTTCAACCGGGCAGGACGTCTATAGACGTCCAGATAAATCTGGATATGATGAATGCTATCTGTTGAAGTTATAAGAAGTGCAATTCGGCCAGCATGTCCATTAGAAGGTGTGATAAACCCTCCCGCTGAAGAGAACAGTTAATCGGATTATCTCACGCTCATAGCTGCATCTCAGTTGTCTATAACAAGGAATGCAGTTCCTCGTTCTATGCTGGGTAATAACTGAATCCTAGTTATATTGGATAAACTAAAAATATAGAAATTATTTTTATTTTCTCTTTTTATTGTACAAAGCAATTTTAATGCCTGGACAAAATAAAGGTTCTTGCATAGTTTCTTCATTTAAATATCGCCTTACCTTGGAACACTAATTTCATTTTTATTTATTTTTATTTTTTTGCTAATTTTTTCTAATCGCTTACTCCACAAAACATTTTCTTTGTTCTCGAAAAAAATTAATTCACGATAATTATTTGAAATATTTGAATTATTTTTGAAAAAAAAACAGGCTGTGGAGGTTCAAGATTATGTCATATTTTTGTTCAAAATCATGTTTCGAAGAATACTTCACAGATTTCCTGAAGGACCTGCTTGAGCGACTCTGTTTTATAGAGAATAAAATGAAATTCTTTAATCATATCACTATTTTTTCTTTATTTTCTTTATATTGTAATCCTCTTGGTTTCCCCTGTATAATTGGTCATTACAAAATGAAATTAAAGGTTATGATTTAAATTGATATGTATATATTTTCTGCTAGTTCAGATATACTAATTGTATCAGATGTGTTATAATGGCAAAAATAGTAAGAAAATAATCATTTACACTTTCCTTCCAAAACACAAAGAAAGGACATTGTAAATTCACCCAATGAAAAAGAAAATACTACATATTTTTCTTGTGTCATCTGCTTTTTTTTTCTTGTAGTACAAAGAAGAAATCGCTGCCCATAAGATGGTAGAATAAAAGAGGACAAAAATCTGTAGATTGATTACATTATAACTAATAGAGATATGTCAGAAAAAAATTATTTATGTAAGAGTTCTAACATCAGCAGATGTTATTACTCTTGTATAAATGTTATTACTCTTGTATAAATGTTATTACTCTTGTATAAATATTTTTTTCTTCCAGTTTAGATACATGGCATTGTTGAAGTAGCTAAACATTTGCTACTATTTACACTAAAATGAATGGACATGTTTCCCCAAGTGATTTACGTTTATAACAGTTGTCTTGCGAAATTTATAAAATAAATTCTCTGAAATATCTGCAGATTGAATAAGTCTATAACCCCCCCTCCCCTCCAAAAAATAAGATTATGCATATGTTCCTTTTCTTTCAAAAACAATTCAAATCTTCTTTTTCAAGATAATTGAAAGAAATAATTTATAATTTTTCGATAATAAAAATGAAACTGATCATTACAAATTAAGAATTTATTTTAGGATAAATACTGTATCAGCCTGTGAAAGAAATGTCTATATTTATTTCTATGTTAGGATGTCTACTAATCAACAATTGAAAACAAAACACGACATTCTTGATCTAATTCGCACTACAGCTTGAGGCACTTTAGTGTCCTTTCTGGCTAAGTGTCCTCTCTTTTCTTTCTCAGTAGCACCCAGAGTAATCTAAGCCTTTACCCTTTTCCTCCAGCTAAGAGGATTACTATCAAATATTTCTAAGACGTAGTATTTCTAAGACGTAGATTACTTCAGAAATAGCAACCAGCATCAGAAGTAGAAGTAAAAATATTTAGATTATTTTAAGAAAAGAAACAAAATTCTGAAATTTCTACTGAACTTTCTTTTGTGTGGTATGCATATAAGCAGTTTTACACGTTGAAAATATAGCATAGTGTTTCTAAAATTTCAAATAATTTCAGCAGACAGTAGAACAGCTGATTTAAGATGGCAAAGAAAGATTACAGAATTAGAATCTTCACGGTACAACAATATTATTCTCTTATTTCTTTTGTCAAAATGGTAAAATGGAGTAATAGATTATGAATACTCTCTGGAAACTTTTTCAAACCTGTAGAAATTAAGAGTGGTTATGTAATTGAATTGCAGGAGAAAATAAGGAGGGGGGCCTAAGCATTAGAAATTCTTCTAAAGCATAAATTTTGAATCATTCTCTATATGATATCCTTCATATTATATTTTCAACATATCTACGGTGGTTACGCACTGGATATTATCGTAATGTACATCCTACAAGAAAAAAAAAAAAAAAAAAAAAAAAAAAAAATATATATATATATATATATATATATATATATATATATATATATATATATATATATATATATATATATATATATATATATATATAAATTATTCAAAACACTAAAACTAGCTGTATACAAGACAGTGTTCGAACCAGTTTTAAAAAATTATGGATCTGAAAGCTGGTTTAGAAAGAAAAAAAAAAAACACTATCAAAGTCTAGAGACCGCAGATATTAGAGAGAAAGATTAGGAGCGTGAATAGAGGGCATCAATGGCAATATCATATTAAAAACAACGATATGAGGAAAGAATTCAACATTGCTAGCATTGACAATTTGTTAATCTCAATACATTAGGTTTTTTTATTTTATTTATTTATTTTTTACTGTCAGCAGCTCTTATGTCTTATCAATAATAGAAGATATCTCAAAAATGCTAATATTTTGTTGTAAATCAACTTCTTATAACACACAGAAGTATTCATTTTTACTCAGGAATTGATAAATTTTTACTACTTCTGTTTTGTCCGAAGACTACAATGAAAATGTCCATGTACCATTAAAGAAACTTTCACTTCAACAGATGCTATAATGCAGAAGCCAGAAAACAGGTGGCTTTGTTTAACACTGAATACAGTAAAAAGACATTTATGTATTGCGATGGCAAATAAGTTTGTTCAGTTTATGCGTTAGTAAAAGTTTACGCCTTTACGAAATTTATCTTCCCTGCATTTACTTTTCATATCGGTATCAATGCAATATCATTTAAATTTTCTAGCGAATAACATTTTCAGCGAATTTTTTCTGCAATCGATAGTTCCCGAGATGAATTTTTCTGATTTTTCCTCGCGATGAATTGTTCGGTCACGAACATAGCCATATGTAAAAATCGGAAAAAGTAATCATTTGGGAAAATAACTTTTTTACTTAATTATTTATACACGAATATAAATATACGCAAAAGAAGAAATCCATCGGAATCAAATCGGGACTGCGTGGTGGCCACAAGCAGTGGGATACGCCAGTCGCCATAATGTGGAGTTGCTCCATCATGTTGGAAAATGAGTCTCTACACACATTCTCAATCTGGGAAACACAAATTTCTCTAGCATATTTAGGTATGCCACTCTCGTAGTCGTCTCCTCATGGAAAAAATGGCTCAACAATGCGATCATGCACGATCGCATTGTTGAGCCATTTTTTCGAACCAACTCGAAAATTCCAAAACAGAAAAATCAACTTTAAGAAACATCTCATCTCTGGAAAATGGAAGACTACAAAAAAACTTGGCGTGAATGTATAAAAAAAAGTCCTCCATCCTAAACTTATTTCCTACAAAACTACAGAAACCGAGAAGAGAAAAATTCTACAGCTCATTTAATGAAACTGCTGAAAATGACGTCAGCATCCTACGTTTATCAAGGATGTCAAGCGCCTTTATCAGGGCGTTTAACCTGAAGGTGAGTTAGCCTGTCTCATACAAGGATGGAAGGTTTTTCTTCTCTGAAATTTTTTCTTTGTTTTTTTTTCTTGCCGAGAAACAAGCGAATCGAATAGGAAAAACACGCAGTGATTTAAGGCCAGTTGCTTCTTCCTTAATTCAAAACAGCTCAACCCAATTCCAATTTCCTTTAGCACTGTGTTTTCTAACTGTGATCTGCCGACCACTGGCATCCTTCAAAAGTCGAATAAGTCTTCCAACCGCTGCTCATTTAAATATAACACTAGATGAGTATGCTTCTAAAAGGTTTACAGGTTTGTTTTTTAAGACTCTTTATTCATCATTCCTTATTTTATTATTTTCCTTTCCTAGAGAATATTTTAACCTATTATTTTTTTTTTTTTAACAAACTGCACCGATCACCTCCTCAAAACCCAGAAATATACCCACACATATACTCATTAGTATTCTTAGCCTATTCCTTCCCTTATTAACTGCAGTTACTTGCTTTCGAGGTTATTCGGGAGATAAGTGCATGTGGCACTCCTGTCGTTGAAGAATAACAGAAACAGGAGTAAATAAGTGAAACATGATTGAAAAATCTTCAGGAATTAATTTTTCAAGTTTTCCAATATTTTTACTCTGAATTCCTATATATTTTATTATTATATTGTGAAAAATTTTTACATCAAAGAATCAATTTATTATTATTAGTAGTAGTAGTAGTAATATTAATGATTAATACTATTTTCCCTCATCCTCCTCAATATAATGATTGTTGGTATAGCAATGCTGCTTTACTAAAGAATAATTACAGAACAATATCGATTCTTATTGTTCTTCTTGTCCGACTTGCCTATTTCCAGCAGGAAAAGCCTAGTCATCTAAGTATTAGGCCTACTAACTTACGTTCAGTAAATTTATTTATTTATTACATTTATTAATGAAAAAATTTTATTTGGATTCCGTATTGAAACTTTTACAAAAAAATGTCGAACCATTCCAGTTTTCAGTTCAGCTATATTCGGGGAGACAAAGAAAAATGTTGAAATTATGTATTACAATAACTCGCTGACTCGCTGAATTTTCAGTACAAGAAGCTGAATGCACGGTTCAGTTTTAGTTCGTAATGGATCACTTTTATCATGACATTTCCTTAAAAAAGTTCCTAAATGATATTAGCAATTTCGCTCTGGCTGGAATTAAAAATTAATGAAATTTTTAATTTCATTCGACTAGACTTATTGTGACAAAATTTGGTAGAACGAATTTCTTAGCCTATTCCTCCCCTTATTAACTGCAATTACATGTTTTCGAGGTTATTCGGGAGATAAGTGCATGTGGTACTCCTTTCTTCCCTACAGATAAATCGCTAACTGTACAATGAAGCAGGATGTACACTTACATTAAATGCTCTAAAATGCAAGAAAATAATTATTACGTTTCAATGACCGCTTCCATATGTTGTCTGTGTCATGAGTAACGTTCCGCATTGTTACCGAACATTTTCTAAACAATAGTTTGCAAGAAAAATGACTTTTCGATGAATTATGAAAGAATTCATCGAAAAATTTTCGGTGAATTGTTTTTTCGATGAATTGCATTTTCGACGAATTGTCGTTCGATGAATTGTCATTCGAGGAATTGGTCATTCGATGAATTGCATTTTCGACGAATTGCCATTCGTTAAATTGTCGTTCGGCAAGTTGTTTATTCGGCAAATTGCTTTTTCGATGAATTGCATTCGGTGAATTGTCTTTCGATTAACTGTTTTTCGATGAATTTGCCTGTAACCGTAATGGAATGTCAGTATATTTCACTCTTGCATAAAATTAGACTGAAATAAAGCAAATATTTCTTCTTCTGTGATTTTGTCGAACGAGATTTGCAAACGACAACTTTTTTATTTTTTATTTTTTTTTTTTTAATGGGGATTCGTCGTCTGGGGAGTCATTTTTGGAGCAGAAAGGAAGAAATTCGCCTAACCCTATTTCTAACAGTTCAAGTTAGTTCTGTTTCACGAAAATCTGCTAATTTTTAACGTGTACAGAAAAGTGTCTTCTTAACAAGTATTTTGCACACGGTTTTATTCCACTTTATATCTGTAATCAAACAGATCTGAAGGTTCAAGTGCTTTTCAAAAAAGATTTACATTCAGTAAAATTGAAGAGTAGGAATCGAAGTTGGAAACGCCTTCATCGCCTTTCTGAAATGCGGATAAATTCTCATTCTGCACAGTGAGAATTTAGTCTGCTGCCATTGACGTTTCCGAAGCCGTCGATAACAGCAAAACTTACGTTTTCCGTTCGTCTGCTGAACGAACGCATTCATCGTATTCTCACTGCGTTTTCGAAAAAAAAATAAAAATAAAAATAAAAAATAAAATAAAAAAAAAACGCGCTAGAGTTTCTAAGAAAATGATTTAAATACATAAAAACAAATATCGTGGATTCAGAAACAAGAGAGAGAATTTTAAGGTGAGCGTTCAGTGCAAATGTTTGCACTCAGAGGATTGAAAATAACATTAATCAAGAAAATTAATTTAAAAAAATCGAGGATCATTGCACCTCACGTTAAAATATGTGTCAGAGGACTAGCAATTGGACAATAACGAGACGATGAGGAAAATTAACATTCATGGAAGATTCATAAATAAGATAAATTAGAAATAAAAGACGTGTGGGTTTCTTTACGTAATGTATCTTTATCATAACGTTTCTTTGCAAAAAAAAAAAAATCAGACGACAGTTTTTATTAAATTATTATTATTATTTATTTTTATTTTTTTGGTAATAGCACCACTAAATAATATACACCTAGCAAAAATTTTCGCTTGGAAGTAAATAAGGAATTATACAGTGAGAGTTGACCTTGTGTACCCTTATATGGCCACGTGTTGAGTATATAGCATGTGAGTATTATTATATGGAAATTCAAGGAATTATATAAAAGAACTTTTTAGTTAATTGGATTTTTAATATAACATATTCTAAACTGTATCTGGAAATTTGCACAATAAGATTAAAAAAAATAAAATAAATAAATAAATACAATATTGATTTACTAATAAAATCCTCTCGCTATCCAAACTATGAGAAACGCCTTTAGCGGAGAGCACACAGACAAGCGTTAACACTTTAAACGTTCTTCACATTTACTTAAGAAAACTTTTTTTTTTTTTTTTTTAATTTTATGTTGCTCCGACCCACGAAAGGTTATTTGTAAACCTATAGTACATGTTGTACTGTGGACGGGCTAGGGATTTTTTAAATAATTTTTTTATCAATTTTGTATATGTTTTTCATATTTTGCATTTATTTTATTTTTCTATGATCCGGAATCTAGAGACCAAACATGGAATTTTTTCAAGACACTTCAGGCCTCCATGAAGCAGGTGGTGATCTCCTACCGGGCGATGATATTCATCTCCCACCTAAAAATTAACCCTACGCTATGAAATCTACGCTACGCGGGCAAACTTGAAGAAATTTTAGTAACTGAGAATCAATTCGGAGAGAAAGAAAAAAAAAATCAAGTAGGATCTTAATAAGGCTTTAGGCACAATCGAATGGCACAATAGACCATCTTCTCTTCCCAATTGCGCTACGATGGTGCTTACCAAGTTGGAAGTACGACGGTATATTGCGTCCTTTAATTGTAAAATGCCTAAGTTCAATTCTCGACGAAAGAAGAGGAATCTTTATATGGGCTTCTTCATTTTCGCTTGAAGGTGAGTTTACCAATCTCATACGAAGATAGCAGGGTCTTTCTTTCGGAAAGTCCAGTTTTTCCCGCATACAGGCAAATCGGTTATCTCAACACACGCAATTTACAATGTGTCTAGCGGAGTGCGCTCCTGCGATGAGTCCTTGAGGTGCTACCTAATAATAATAATATAAACTGGTTTGTAATTTGATGCCTCCATTCTCCTACCCTTAGGTGTAAAGAGCAATAAGTGAGTCAAGTCATTCTCCAACTCTCATGAACTGGCACTCTCTTACCCTCTTTCCATTCCAAAGGGACTTTTCCACTTGTAAGGCTTTCATTAAACAATCAGTGGTGCATATCTCCCGGAAACTCGGATTTTTCATCCCGCATACAGACAAATCGGCCCTTCAGAACACACGCAATTTACAGACAAAAAATGCTAGTTGTGGTGGAGGTTGATGGAGATGATTCGTAGTAGAGGTTCGGTGTAGTGGTTGAGACAGTTGTAGGTGTCCTCCTACGATGAGTCTTCGGACTCCTTGGAGGTGTCAGGAATAATAATAATAATAATATCCCTGACCTATAAACAACATCCCACTATATATCTAGTTCTGCCCATTTCCAGTTCACACCACGCTTCTCTGAAAGTCATGTGTGCTATATCCATTCTGTTTCTGTAGCCTGACATCTTGTCAGCTATCATAAGCAATATTCCATTACCCCGTTTTTATCTCTTCCCTACTGCTGGAAAATAGTGTACTGTTGTACCTCTATTCCTGTCAGGACATCATCATCCTCTGTAAATCACGTTTGACTAACACCAGTAATCTTTGGAGTGACTGAGTCAATGAACACCATAAATTCATTCCCTTTACTTCTTGTGATCCTGGCATTTGTAATATAGATCAAAGGATGTGAATTCCCACTCCCCTTTGCATACATGCCAGCACTCTCATATCTATTATTGCCTGCTGCAGGCTCCAGCACTACTGCTACCAGTAGTCCTCGAGTTACAGTTGCGAAGTCCAAGTATTCTTGGACTTCGCAATTGTAACTCGAGGATAAGGTGATCAGCCCTATGCCTCCCGGTGTGTTCTATGTCTGTAGATGCGTGTGTTCACGGGGCCGGTTTGTCTTTCCTGGGGTGACGAAAAACCGGAGTTCCTGGTGAAAAAAACCCTACCCACGTATGACACCGGCTAACTCACCTTTTCGAAAGAGACTAGGTAAAGGTTCCTCGCATCACACACTGGAATCGAACCCAGGTCTTTCCGACCAAAGAATTTCGTCTATACCGACTGAGCTACGGAGGTTCCTGTGGTCTCCAATGCTCCGTGATATTCTTTCAACTAAAACATCTTCCCCACATGAAATCCCTCGTGATATGGAATGTTAAATTCCCGACAAACCTTCTTTAAAAAATATCCAATAGTCCATAGAAAGGTATCGAAATTATTAGCAATGCTCCGTTTTATAGGATAGATCAAGTTCTTCTGAACCTACATTTATAATTCCATTTCCTCTCATGTTTAGATTGAACCCCCGACATGAAAAGAATGGACAATTTGAGGCATTTGTCCCATGCCGAATAACAAAAAATTAAAAGTTTGAAAAGGTGCCGAATTTTTTTTTTTTTTTTGTCGCATTGTCACAAGTTTGACTTCCATTTTACCATTAAACCTCTTTATTGAGTAACTTAAAGGGGAGGAGAGAATTTAGGAGTTTGTTCGGTATTTCACTTTTTAGCTCTTGCACTGTATTAATTCTTTGGAAGGGGGAATGAATTATCTGTGGTTAAGCAGCGTTCTTCTGTGGCTCAGAGATTAGAAGGAAATGCGAACAGTGATGGGCTTTACACTTTCAATGTATCTTCTATGAATCTTCAGTTTTCGCCTCAGTATGACCTTTGCTCTACTTACGCCAATAAACACGAATCAGTCATTCATAAGATATTATTATTATTAATATTTGACATCTCCAGGGAGTCCAAAGACTCATCGAGGGAGAGTGTGCCAACAGCATCGAACGATTGGTACTCCTTCCAACTACTAACCACGCTCAAACTTACTTAACTGAGCCATTAGTAGCAGAGGCTCTACCAATCGACCAACCTTTGCCGGCTATATAAGAGTTGTGATGAAAATATCAATATTGTCAAATTATTCGTAGGTTGAACGACGGTTTTTACTTTCTATCCTTAAAAAAAAAAAAAAAAAAAAGGTGAAGGTTGAAAATCCGAAGTTATTTAAAAAATTATGATTAATCCGTGGTTTATTGGCATAGGTAGAGCAAAGGTTATACCGCACTAAACTAAAGGATAGAGCAGAATATGCTCTATCCTTTAGTTTAGTGCAGTATGACCTTTCAGGGAATATGCTATGAGAGAACCTGAACTGGGAGAAAAGAGTAGTCCATACAGGGTAGTCCAAAATGTACCTACCAAGTTTAAATTCAATTTTCTCTGCAATTAGTTGATATAATTGAAAAAAAAAAAAAAAACTTTACCGACACATTATAGCCATTTGTGTTTCATTTTTTGGACCTGTTTTTACTGAGGGGGCCCGTATCCGCACTGAGGTATCCAAACTGTCTTGAAAATAATTTCATTCATTTCTTTCAGAGGTGAGTCCAGAATATTCTATGGTTCTGTCCTCATGGGTCACTTTTTCATGCAAGTCGGTGCTTGTCTCCATCACACAGAATCCATTTTCCAGCTTCTGAATTAACATTTCCGTGGGAATGTCATTGCTTTTGATTATCCAAACCAGTACTGAAGTGGAATTGACTAGACACCAGACCTTTCAATCCTTCGGAGATTTTTTTTTTTTTTTTTTTTTTTTTAATGGGGACATCTCAATGACAAACTGTATCAGAACAATCCAAAGACTTTGAAGGAGCTAAAATCATCTATCGAGCTTGAAATCTTAGCTATTCCAACAGACGTTCTTTACAAGGTGGTGGAGGACGTCTGTAGAATCTGAGATTCATATGCCTCCTCGTTCAGGAATAATACAGCGCTAAATTTGGTAGGTACATTTTGGACCACCTTGTAGATGGATAATATTTGAGTAATCAGACTCGTCTTTGATATTACTATCGCAACACTACTAAACAATTAGAACACATGATCAGAGTAATAAACGAAGTGAAACTAAGGAGAGGCCTACACATAATTATGGACAAGTCAGAAATTATTTAGTGAAAACATTCTAGAAAGAAAATCAGTAGAAATAAATCAAAAACAGATTGAAACAGTGAGTTCTATAAATATGTAGGACAAGTAATCATAAGTTTGATAAGATAATGAAATATCAGCTGAAATAACAAGATGGAAAATTTTAACTATCATTGAGATATGTTTAAAGGCACTGAACTGTTAAAAAAATGTGTTCTCTTAGTAATGCCTAGTGGCTGAAAAAACAACAACAAAAAACTTGAAACTGAAAACAACAAACAATTGTCAAGTAATGGATATTGCAACATAAATAAAAAACACTGGATAGGCCAATGATAATTGAAATATTTTTTTCATCCTGATAAGCTTTGGTATTTTTTGTTATTATTTGGATTTTAAGCCATTTTATAACACTTTTAATGTACGTGGTTTTAATTATCAAAATAGCCCCTTGTGCCATGCTTAATATTAATTTTTAAAGATCAACCATTTGAGTAAAATTTAATTTTTAATTCAAAAATTGAAATTGAAATTGAAATTCTTCCGAATTTCACCACATATGCTTGTGAAAAGTGTGCGCTTCCTCGATGAGTGCTTGGAGGGTGTCATGTAATAATAATAATATAGAGTCCAGGGTTTCTCAAACTTTTTCTACGACGGAACACTTCACAAATCTTGAAATTTTCACGGAACGCAGTGATTATTTTGTAATGTATTAATTAATAATTAATTGGTACTTTAGCTGATTTTTATTATTAATTAATAATTAATTAAACATCAATTAAACCATCATTAAATTAATTTGTGCTGATTTTCATTAACATATCCTATTCTGATCACCAAAAATTTATATTATAAGTACTTACGAGTGAATGCAGACTTTTTCTCCTGTGTGCTGGTAGTTTTCCCCTCCTTTTGTACATCCTCGAGATTTTTGTAGGCTTGAGGTGGATGACTCACTATCTGTTTCGTCACAAACACCTTCGATAAAAGATTTCTTATTATAGTTCGCCCACCGTTTGTAGATCTCTCCTTGGCATTTTGCCAAGAATAGTCGATTCATGCTGAAGGGGAGAAAGAAATGAAGGATGTACGAATTGGTCGCCAACATGCGAAATCACGTGCTTTCTGGTCTGTCGCTGTACTAGTACTAGCTTGATTTTTGTTGTCGCTTTTTTTGCATTATTTTTTTATTATTAATTTGTATGATGGATCCAGTACAGTCAACAAGTTCTGTTGTTAAACGTTTCAGTAGCTCTTGCGAAAGAATATTCAATAATGTGCTGACATTCTGCGATAAAGAATCGTCTCCTTGTTCCCCTTTCTCAAGTCATAAAACGTGCAACTGCGGGTGTATCGGGGTCGACTGTTAAAAGAATTCGTAGGGAATCAAAAGGTGAAGGTAAGCCAAAATTTAAATCTCCTAAAAAAAGCGCCAGAGTAAGAAAACCATCGAAACCGTAGCTTTGAATGATTTTGATGTAGACGTTATAAGAAGAACTATTCACGAATTTTACGTGGTCGAGAAAAGAGTGCCAACTGTTTCGAAATTGATTCCTGTGCTTAAAGAAAAAATTAATTTTCCTTGGAAAAGAGAAAATTAAGGAAAATACTTCATGAAATCGGATTTTGTTTTAAAAAGTTGTAGGTGTCCTCCCGTGATGAGTCTTCGGACTCCTTGGAGGTGTCACGAATAATAATAATAATAATAAAGTCCCAGAATAAAAGGAAATCTTATGTAGAGAACTGACATTGTTTTATCTAGAACGCAGTATTTGAGAGCAATAAGACGTGTCAGGGAGGAGAAAAGACCGATTGTGTATCTGGATGAAACTTGGATTGATAGTAATTTAATTTATGGAAAATGTTGGCAGTCTAAAGAAGAATGTGGAGTGCTACAAACCGGAAATGCCTCGCGGCGCATAATAATTTTGTGTGCGGGTGGAGAAATGTTTTTTTTTTTTTTTTTTTTTTTTTTACCGAATTCAAACTTACTATGCAAAGCCAATTACCATAGGCAAATGAATTCTACGATCTTCGAAAAGTGGGCAGAAGAAAAACTGATTCCAAACCTTCCTAAAAATGCTGATGTTATAATTGATAACGCTTCATATCACTCTATTCGTTTAAACAAAATTCCAAATTGGTCTAATAAGAAGCAAGTTCTTATGGATTGGCTCTTTGCAAATAACATTTCTCATTCCCCAGATATGCGAAAAATTGAATTGCTTAATTTGGTCAAAAGAAACTCGCCCACAACTAAACTATATAAATTCGACACGATGCTCAAAGAGCATGGATTTCTAGCTTTGAGGCTATCACCATATCATTGCGATATTAATGCTATTGAGTATGTTTGGGCAGAAGTGAAAAGTTTCATTCGCCATCGCAACGTAACTGGAGATATTGACATGTCGAAACTTTTTAAGTTTTCAGAACAGGCAATTGAAAGTATTACAGTTCAAAACTGGGGAAAATATTGCTTTCATGTCACCTCATTGGAAAATATGTATTGGGACAGAGACGGAATTATCGAAGAATTATGCGAACCTTTGGTGATCAGTTTAAGTGAAAGCGATGGCGATTCGGACACCGATTCAGATGACTATGAAGATTAAAAGGATTTGATAATGGTATTTTTTTCCAACCTTTTTTTGCATGGGTTTGTTAAAAGAGTCACAACAAGTCATAAATAATTAATCGGTTTAGGACATTAAAGTGTCTCAGTTCTCTCAACTGTAAGTTTAGAATATCTAAGTTCATTTGAAAAAATTTCTGTTTTTCTATATAATTATTATTATTTTATAGAAAACTTTCTTAAAAATAAACTTAGTTAAATTTTTGTTTTATGCTATACCTTTTTTGATTTTGTTAATACTCTACGTACATTTTTCCAACTGTTATACAAGCAAAATAGTTACACTTAAAAAACAGCAATGTTCGTAAAAGAAAAGCTAAATTTTCCGAGACCTGTAATAATAAACAAACACATCCCAGAAGACAGATTGATTACCCTATTATTGGAATGGATTCTCCTTTTTCTGACATGCGCAGAAGTGTCGAGGGACCTCTAATCGGTGGGCGAATTATACCAAAATTAAACAAAGTGCCTTGTTTCTTATTCATATTAGAATTCAAATCTGCAGTCCTATTACTTTTTAAAAAAATCACGGCACTCTGGTTTCAGAACAAGCACTTACACACTGCAATACGAACTTGCGAAGAAAGTATTCAGTATTAATAGATTTGTGAACCCGATACAGACTACCTTGATCTTCAATTTCAGTGGAAAAATTTTCTTTATACTTCCTTGCTGATTGGTCACTGACATTTGCAACACAGTTGTTATTTCGTTCAGTTTTGAGAACACGTCGCCCATTGTTGTAATCCGCTTGCAGGCGATTTTTATGATCGGTCATAAACGGCGGTATTCTCTTTCCCGATTGTTGAAAGATTTCGATGTTTAAAAATTAACGATAATTCATGAATATTTCCATCTTTAAAAATATGCCGCTTGGTCACTGACATTTGCTACACAGATGCCATTTCCTTCAGTTTTGAGAACAGAGGATATGCCACCCATTATTGTAATCGGCTTGCAGGCGATTTTTATGATAGGTCATAAACGGCGGTATTCTCTTTCCCAAATGTTGAAAGGTTTCGATATGTGAAAATTAACGATACACAGATGTTATTAGGCGTTCTGGGTCTGAGCTTTTCCACATATTCACGAATATTATTCTCCTCAGAATATTTCTACTATAAAATATTTATTCATGAAAGATGCTTAGAAAACTAAAATGACAAATTCCACAACTTCTCGCGGAACACCTATTCACTTTCCGCGGAACATAGTTTGAGAAACCCTTATATTATAGAGTTCTAAAACTACTACTAATTCTAATACAACAACAACAACAACAATAAATCGCAGGCTGAAGCGATGTTCAAAACTCAATACATTAGCAACAATAAATCTGCAATAAATCAGGCCTCTCGAAGTATCGCTTTTAATATCCTTACTAAAAGAAAATATAACTTAAAGTGAATTTTAATATTTAAATCTGAAATTATGTTAAGAATTCGGCATGGTCTTTTGCCTGTATTTCGAGATTGGCTCAAGCTATCGATTATTATTGTTATTACCATTATGAAACCTCCATGAAGTCAAATGACTAATCTTGGGAGGTTCAACTGTTATACACATTTTATCATACCGCCTCATTTATATTCATTGTCTCTGCGCTCACCACACTGCCGGACAGTGCATTCCAATCACTCACTGCTCTCCATGCAAAAAATTTGCTCCTCACACACTCCTTATGTACAACTTCCAGGGATGACCTCTTGTTCTCTCCCTATCTTCTCCCATTCTATGCAAAACCTGTCTCATATTAATCTAGACACAACAACAACAACGTTACTGGCTTGCTGGGTGAAGCATAAAATGCTTTTTGTTTTCCCCTTTGTCTGTGTCGAGAAGCTTGCTGGGAGGGGGGGGGGGGTTGTGAGCCTTATGCTCGCACAATGTAAACTATGGAGTTAGCTCTGTTCTGCTGAGAGCAGGATTGCCTTAGGTCTTTTATGTTTGTGATAGTCATGTTCACTATAACTGGAAGCTTGTCTGATTAGTGGGTTGGGATGAGAGTGTGCCTTGCTGAAGAACTTGTCCGCATGGTCATGAAGGAGAGAATAGATGTCTGGGGTTCCGGTTTCTCTGTGGATCTGCGTGTTTCTGACGAACCATGGGGCGTCCAAGATCATCCGCAGGCATTTGTTTTGTATCTCTGTAATTTCAGGATGTTAGATTTGGATGTGTGACTCCATGCCGGGGATGCATATGTGATTACTGGTCGTATTACCATCTGATATAGTAACAGCTTGTTTCGTGTATCCAAGTTGCTGTTGTGTTGATCAGGGGATAGAGTTGGGCTATGGTTCTGGATGTCTTTGTGCCTATGAGCTTGATGTGGCTATTTAAATTTAGCTTTTTGTCTAGCTGTACTTCAAAGTATTTGGTTTCTGTCTGCCATGGTATCTTTTTTCCGAGGAGTTGAATGTCATCTTGGATGAAGGCTTTGCGTCTAGTGAATAGTATAGCTGAGCTTTTGATGGAGCTTAGTTGTATCCTCCAGTCCGAGAAGTCCTGGAGACGACTGCTCGCCAGGTGTGGGCGGAGAGATCTTGTCATTATGGCTGTGTCGTCCGCGTATAGGGCCGTGATGGTGGTCCTTGGGTTGTGTGGGATGTCGGCCACATAGATTGTGAAAAGTAGGGGAGCCAGCAGGGAACCCTGTGGTACTCCTGCCAGGATTTTGGCCTAGTTGAGATGGTGCCATTTATTTTGATCTCCATGGATCTGTCAGTGAGGTATGATTTTATTAGACGGGTAAGGTTTGTTGGTATGTTGGCCTGCACGAGTTTGTAGAGTAATCCTTGATGCCATACCTTGTCAAAGGCCTTATCAATATCCAGAAAGACTGCAGCTGTGTGAAGGTTCCAGCTGTATCGTTGAGTGATATGCTCCACTAGTCGGTGTACTTGTTGCACTGTGCTGTGTACACGGCGGAAGCCAAATTGTTCGTTTGGAATTATTCCTAATTGGTCTGAATTTTTCTTTTAGTCTTGAGAGGATGATTTTTTCAGCAATCTTTCCTAGGTTGGAAAGCAGGCTTATCGGACGGTAGCTTTGCGGGAGTTGTGGATTGTTTCCTGGCTTTTTTATTGGTATGATGTCGGCTGTTTTCCATGCAGTGGGGAAGTGTTGTATCCTCAGTATTGCATTGGTTATGTTAACCAGGTGCACAATAGCCTTTGGAGGAAGTAGTTTGATGATTCTGTTTGTAATTCCACCTGGACTGGAGCTTTTTTGTTGTTTAGATGTTGGTTATTTCCATTGAAGTAGTGGGGTGATGCTGTCTGGTTTGTCCGTGGTCTATTTTAAGGTACACTTGACCTGCTGGTGGACTTTATATATATGGGTGATGTTTATGTTTTCATATGATGGGCTGCATTGTTTTTCTAGGTTTTCTGCTATTGCTTTTTCTGTTGGTGTTTGATGTGCAGGATCTTCAGAAATTTCCATGTTGTGTGATCTTCTGGGTTGAGTGATGACAGTTTATTGTCCCAATCCTGATTCCTGTGGTTTTGATGTGCTTTTCTGACTTGGTTGTTCAAGTTGTTCAGTGTTTTCTTGTCCTGTGGGGCTCTTGTGTTGTGATATCTTTTCCTGGCTTTGTTTTTTGTTCTGATGAGGTTCATGATGTTTTCTGGGAGCTGTCTGGTTGGGTGGTTGGTTGTGGTGACTGCTTCAAGTGCTTTTTTGATTTGGTTTGTTAGATTGCTTACTGCTTCATCTATTTCTTCTTTATTGTGGATGATGGGAACAGGGCCAATGTATTTTGGTAGATTTTGGCTAGCCTATCCCATGATATGAAGGTGTGCTGGAGGGGGGCCAGTTGGTCTTGCATGCCAAGTTTGATCAGGATTGGGTTGTGGTCAAATGATAGTTCATTGATCGTCTCTAGTTGGTATTGATAACTGATGTTTCTAAGGATAGCTATGTCAAGTACATCTGATCTACCATGAGGGCTGTAATGAGTGTGCTCGGTGAGTCCTGCTACCACAACTGAGTTAAGTGTTGATTAGTTGTGTAGTATGCGTCCACTTCTGTTGTTGTTGGTGCTGAACCAGGCTGTGTGCTTGGTGTTTAAGTCTCCTGCTATGATGGTGGGGTCTGTGGTGCCAAGAACAGCATCCAGGCCTGCTGTCAGTAAAGGGTTGCTTGATGAGTTGTAGGCAGCATATATCTTGATGCTTCCTGCGTTGCTTGTGTGAATTTGTACTCCTGTAATTTCCAGGATGGTAGTCTGTGGCATTATGGTGGAGGTACGGTTTGATATACATGGCAGTGCCTCCCCCTTTGGTGCTGAGTCTATCGGTTCGGTACATTGTGTATCCTCCCACTTTTGGGTTGTTAGAGGGTCTCAGGTGGGTCTCATTGATTAGTATTATGTCAGGGTTGTATCTGAGTGCAAATTCCTGTAGTTCTAGTTTTTGCTGGAGAAACCGTTGGCATTCCAGGCTGCAATTAGAAGCGAGTTGGGTTTTACCTTTGTTTTATTCATTGTTGAGTGCTGTCAGTATGAAATGGATTCCTTGCAGGAATCTCTTTGTGGAGGATGGAGTTGGGTTTTTTCTGCTGAATTCCTGCAGCATAGTGGCTAGCGAGGCAGTCAGTGTTGCTGTGATGTTGGAGCCTATTTGATTTCTCTGTATTGTGTCCTTTGGGTAGGCTGCTTCTGCATAGGTCTTGGTGGGAGGTTGAGCCCTTTCCTGACTTTTGTGGATAGGGTTTTGTTGGTTTGATGGCTGTGCAGCTGAGATGCTTTGAGTGGTCCAGATTGGGGGAGGTTAGACGGGTCTTGTAGTTCCGTGATTTCTGGGGTGGTGGTTGCATCCTTTGTAGTTTGCTGGGTGGGGACCTCCACAGTTTACTGGCGTGGTTCTTGGTTTTGTGCATGTAATGATTTGATGTTTCTCACTACACTTCAGGCATCTGAACTCAGCTTTGCATAGGCTTTGGGAATGGCCAAACTTTTGGCAACGATGGCATTGCCCTGCTGATACCCTTTTCCCGAGTGGTTCTGTTGTTATCTTAAGTCCACAGACCGCGGTTATGTCGTAAATTCGTCTTTTCATGTTCTGGATCTCAACTAATACTAATGGCATCGGTCGTTTATCGGATCTGATCATCCGGCTGACTTTGATTGCTGTTAGGCCCTGCTGGGTGAGGTCTTCCGCGATATCCTCGGAGGTAATGCCTTCAGTGACAGCTCAGAGTACAACCTTGAGGTTTCTTTCGCTGCTTAGTGCGAAGGTATGGTACTGTAGTTTGTTGTTTTCCATCATTTTTGTTATGCCTCTGTAGTCTGTGACTGTTGGTTGAATTTTTACTTCGTCGGTGTTTCTGGCCCAGGAGTAGTCAATGTTATGTTCTCTCAGGTTTTGTGCAACTGTGGTCCATTTTTCTTTTTCATGGAGCATTACTGTGGGGGGGGGGAACCTTTTCCTTTTTTTCCAGCACTGTTTGTGAGGGTGTTTCGTTTTCCATATGATCATCCTCGGTTCTACGTCTTTTACACGTGTGTTCTTCTGTGAGGTCTGCCTAACTGTGGTTCTCAGGCAGGGAGATGGTCGTATTGTTGATCTCTTCAACTTCGTCCTCGATATCTTCGGGTTCATCTGGTTGTGTGTACAGGTTTAGGAAACCTGGCCATTCCGTATCGAATTTTTTAGGTAATAATTTAAATAGTTTTATTGCTTGACCTTTGTTTAGATGCTGTAGAAGATCATTAAAGTTATCCATGTCTGTTCTGTTTTGTTAAATCTAGTAGGTGGTGATTGGGGGAATTGCGTATGAGCGCAATTAGAAACCCCGCAGGTCTAGAGACCTGCCAGCAGAAATTCTGTAGAGGATATCGCAGATGCAAAGGACTGCCAGCAATATCGAGCGATTAGCTAAATGCGCGAAGCAATAGCAAATTAAATTTCACAAAACGAAGAAAGCTTACCTCTATATATCATTCGAAAATCCAAAAATATCACACTAATCAAAACGCGAGCAGCCATCATCACGCACATTAAATTCTCCCATTAATCTGGATATAACCTCTTAACAGCTTATATGTCTCGATCGCATTTCCTCCTATCTACAAATTGAATTTTCTAAATCTGTTTTCATACTCAACATTCCAAAGACCACAAACCACCTTAGTCAATCGTCTCTGGACATTTTCTAATACATTATCTTCTCGTAGATCAGTTGACCAAATCCGTGCACAGCAATTCATATGTGGTCTGATCAAAGCTTTATACAAGGGAACCATAACATCCTTACTTCTACAAGTGAGTGCCCTTCGCATCATTCCCATTATCCGCTCTACTGTTCTCATAATTTTAGCAACATATCCCCAAAATTTTAGGTCCTTGTCCACAATCATTCCCAGATCTCTCATCTTTTCTACCTCTTCCAAGATATTTCTACCGAACGTATGCTCTACATCTCATCTCTGCTTCCCAAATTTTAAAATCACCTCGCAACATTGTGATCAACTCATTTTCCCATTCAGCCAGTGTATTCAAGTCCTCTTTGAAAACTACAGCATCCGCTCTACTCCTGATAGCTCTCCCCCAACTTTGCATCATCTGCAAACAACTGCATATCACCGTTTAGACCTCTCCCAATGTCATTTACATTTTTATTGCATGAAATTTTCAGTTTAATAACTTTTTTTTTTTACTGTTTTTAAATGTAATTACCATGAAAAACAACGGCAATGTGATTATGGAGATAACTGATTCAATTTAAATATGTTAACTGTTTAATATTTTTTTACAATTTTTTTTTATAGAAAACAATAGCATACTCGATTTTACGCGACAGATATCATTACATGCGTTACATAGCTCCATTATTTAATATTACACTAAACTTTTTTCTTTTTCATGAGTTTCATTTATTACTATTACCCCACCAAGTGTATAATTGACGTTCAGAGGTTATATTCCCAGTTAAGAATTGTTTTCATTCATTTCTTAACCGCAATAAACATTCATCTCTAAATATTTATTTTTGGGGGGGGGGGACGAAAAAAAAAAAAAAAGCCAAACCATCATTATTATGAATCCTGAAAATTCCTGATATGAATATAATTGATAACAAATGATGAATAATAGATGCGATTGTTATCATGAGGACGTATTTGAAAGCTTCAGCTACTGCTCTTAGTCAAACCAATCAGAAAGAGCAGGGAGCTTATACAATATTCTATTGGTTGCTGCACAATCCTCCAATAATGCATATATACGGCGGGAAATGGAGCTGCGTAAAATTTTTGCCTGTTTATTTCATTCTGATAGTTTAATTTTTTCCCTCGTAATAATATTTAATAATAATGTCTGGTCGTGGTAAAGGAGGAAAAGCTAAAGCAAAGAGTAAGACGAGATCAAGTCGTGCAGGATTACAGTTTCCTGTTGGTCGTATTCACCGTTTGCTGAGGAAAGGAAACTATGCTGAACGTGTAGGAGCTGGTGCCCCAGTGTATCTTGCTGCTGTCTTGGAGTACTTGGCTGCTGAAGTACTGGAATTAGCTGGGAATGCTGCCCGTGACAATAAGAAAAGTAGGATCATTCCCCGCCATCTGCAGTTGGCTATCCGTAATGATGAGGAGTTAAACAGACTGCTTTCCGGAGTAACAATTGCCCAGGGAGGTGTTCTACCTAACATTCAAGCTGTTCTGCTTCCAAAGAAGACTGAAAAGAAGTCTTAAATTCATAGACTACAAAACGGCCCTTTTCAGGGCCACCAAATCCTGATAAAGGGATGCCTGATCGTACATAGTCAACATTTTTATAAAGGTTTGGGTTATTGAAAATGCAATTTCATTATTCCGTTTTATTTAAAGGATACGCATTTTAGTAAATGGACATTAAGTAGTTTCATACTAATATTAATTGTTGGTCTTTAGAACTTTCTTGAACTAAAAGCGATCTCAATACGTGTGAAATTTCATTTCTGAAATGACTTCGACAAAGCACCTGTTTATTCACACAACCTATCATTCCACAATGCAATATATGTGATAGAATTGCTTGCAAAGATGGCGGTCTGACAGGTGCGTTTTTATGTAAAAAAAAAAAAAAAAAATCGCATTACAAGCTGTACGTGTATGTATATGAAAGCTAACCGTTGTATGTTTTTTGAGTAAATTATAACAATTTATTTCTACGATTTTTTTTACTTCATTTTTTTTTTTTTTTCCAGAATTGGCAGAAGATAGCTTATTGAAAGAAAGTTCTGGTCCTCTGATTCGAATAATCAGAAACGTTACCATCCTGGGCATGAATTACCGAAACTTCGGTAAAAAACACCACTCCGTTCATAACATAACATCTTGCATTAACGCAACACTTGATACTTTCCTACAGCAAGAATTTTTTTGCTATGATTTTAACTTAATATCCTGGCTGATATTTTTATAATAATACCTAGAATAACACATTTAGGTACCCACAACTGTCATGCTTCTATCCACAAACTCTGGCTATTAGTCTACTCGAAGGGAATCGCCAATGATACCTTCAATGAATTATAAAGACTTCTTTATAATTCGTTTATTTTAAACAAGGGATTTAGTTTGTGGAAGCCTAATTTAATGTACAAAAAATCGGCACAGATTGCATGTCCAGGTCCCTGTAGCCTAGCTCTGTATGGGATTGATGTGTTTGAATGGGGAACTTTTTAACCTAAGCAACAGAATACTATGCAATGAAAATGTGCAAATACAATTTCCCTGACAGTGTCCAACTAAACTTTTTTTCTACATATTCTACACTGCAGGTTATAGAAAGTAGGATCATTTTTAGGTTGCAATATTGAAAACTTAGGAAAAAGCTGGTATATAAAAGGATGTAATTCACTGAATTTAATTTAATATGTAAATTTAAATCTGGTATGTGTTTTAAACAGTACATCAACATAGTTGGCATTTTTATTTTGATGTCCATGGCACAGTTTCTCAAGCTAGACTAGAAAACAATTTTGATCTTGTTTTGCTATATATAAATGGGCACAAGTGAATGTCTATTGTAACAATTGGGACTTGAACTCAAATCACAATTGACTAGTCAAAAATATATAAAATACAACCTGTATGTGTGGGAAGGAGCTGCTATAATTGGTCATTAGTGAGTTCCCTAGATTTATCCCTGCCCTAATTCCACATATGGGTTATAAGTAAAAATTCGTGTTTTATTTTGTTTTCAAACTAGTGTATTTTGATTTCCACCCGCCGTTTTATTTTATGTTGCTGTTTATTATCACTACCAGTTTATTTTTGCTTTTATATTTTATATATTGTATCTTTATGTTCTCTTCAAGTTTTAAAATCTTGTTTCAATGCAGTTTTATTAATGTACTAATACTAATGGTCAGTCTATCACTTAGTTTCTTTATTAGCTAGCAAACTTAAACATGTTGCTCCCATTACAGCAATGTGGGGAAAAATCACTGAGCCCACTTAACTAGCAACAAGCTTATGTTGAACCTTGAATTCATTTATGCTCTACATTCACAATGCTCTGGTGATCTGCTTATCCACCACATAAGTAAAAGTCCTTGCATTCTTTGCCACTATTGGGGAACTTCTACCCTTTATGTCCTCTACATTTAATCTTATAAAATCCCTTCACTAATTCAAACATGACTTTTCCAGAATACTGACACCAGGATTCATTATAGAATCCTCCAGTGGTTTCTGCATCACTAAATCTAGGCATGAACTTGAGTACAGTGATTCATGTGATCTGACCAGTGCCTTATACAGTGGTGTCATCTCCTTGCACCTAATCAACGTTAACATAAATACAAAGTTTAGTCTCATCTCGGATTTCATCTACTTCCTGAAGCATAGTTCCGCTAATATAGTTATAAATTTTTGCAAATGCAAAAAAATCTTTGCATTTATTAATATAAAACCTATAACCAAGCTTGAACTACTCATTTGTTCAGGCATTTGATTTAAATCTTCCTAAAAGGACTTAACATAAATTCTTTTTATAATTCTCTCCAACTTTGCTTCTGCAAACAGTGGAAAATTAAGTATGGATAAAGAAAAGCCAGAGGCCACTAATCACCTTTTCTGAGACTGCTCAATCGATGCAATTTGCTGGTATCATTCAGAATCAAATCCATTATCCAATCCAGTCTTCTAGCTTGTATACTTCTAATGTGGATGCCTATAAATTTCCTTTTTACAGAGTTCAAAAATATCATTAAATCTTTGTCCAACACATTTGTCACCTTTTCATAAAATGCAAGTATTCCCAGTCCTGTATTTCATTCCTAATCTGTTTCTCCAATTCTGTGATAGTGGAGTGGACCCTCCAAAGTTAATAGTGGATATAGCTATATACATCACAGCCATGGCTCAAAGATATGAACGTATGCAGTATTGCTATCTGGGCTGTTCTGAAGAGCCCAGCAACTACTGAGGTGGCACAGAGGATGCCACCTTTCTAAACAAATCAGTTTAAGAAGTTCTACACTGCTCCAATTGACTAAGTGATATGATTGTGTAGTGACTGAATGGAATAAGAGAAATTATTCAAAACAAGCAGTATATATATATATTAAAGAAATTGATCAAAGATTAGAGCCCACAAATGAGATCTTAGAAAAATTAGGAGCATGAAAAGATAGCATCAATGGCAATCATCAAGAATGAAGATGGCGATGTGACTTATTTGCAGATTTTGCTGCAAAGAGCAAAAAAACAAATAGCAAAGCTGGTATGGTGGACTGCCAGTGGAATAAATTTATATGGAATAAGATTAGCCAAAACATTAAACTAGCCACATACAAGATGGTGTTCAAATCGGTCTTAAGTAATGGATCTGAGAGTTGGGTTAGATAGAAATTAAGTACTTGATCAGACTAGAGATCACATTAAAAAAAATTATATAAAGGAAATTGACATTGTTAGCATTCAAGAATGTGTAAGCAGAGGAAAGGTTAGCAAAACAGGTGTTTGATGGCAGGAAAAAGGTCCAGAGGAAGTTCAAGGACTAGGTGGATTGATTCAATCAGATGTGCCTTAGAAGAAACGTTTCTTCTAAGGCACATCTGATTGAATCAATGGAGTGCTCACAAATAGACAAATTTGGAGCTGTTGCTAGATTATTAATAATGTAGTGTTATCATAGTAGCCTCAATGCTGCTTGTTGGGTACATATCAGGAAATTGGTGATATAATTAACAAAAATAGAAAAAAAAATTCTATCCCACCCATAGTACAAATATACTAAAGGTTTACAAAAACCTTGTGTGTGGGAGCCACATAAAAATTCATATTATGTTAGTGCTTGTACTCATAAAATACTGATTTAAATAATTATGTGGTCACCATAACCTTTCATCGTTATCACTCTGTCGTAATTCTTCTACTTGCTAGCCACATAAAATTTCCACATTATTTTTGACCTGAATTTTAAATTAGGAAATGAAAGAGGATAGATTTATTCTTCATAGATTCACTTTAATTCTGATTCCTTGACAATTCAGTAAATGTCGTATTTTGTATACAAAGTGATTATCGTTAGGAGAAAGTATGTATTTTCTCTTGAAGATAAGTTTTGCACATTTCTCTGAATACTCAGGATCTGTTAACTTGGCTTCTGCTGTGAGTTAATAGAACCTGTATCTTAAATCTTTCTGGCAACGTCTGAAATCTTTTTCTCATTTTATTGGGTGTTTGTACACTATCTACCAAGAATTTTTTGGACTACCCCTCCTATTTGAAGTTATGGAAAATTCCAAGTTTGTTAATAACACAAACTGGTGTACAGATAATAAAAAGCAGTTTCATTGTAGCAGTTGAATAGGTGGTATGGCAACACGAAGTGAACTCGGTAACTTCAAGAGAGATGTTATTGTGGGCTGTTATATTGGTGTGTCCATACGGGTGGCATGCAGAAACCAGCTACAATTGGCATAGATTATCTGTAATGAGTTTCAGAGCACCAGTAACATCATGGTGAGCACTAATACTGTATGAAAAGAATCCCTTTATTGAATTTCCATGGAAGAGCAGCAGCACACGAGTTGAACATAACAAACAAGGTGGCTCGTCTGGCCTGGTGCAAATAGTGTGAACTGGAGAATTGACTAGTGGAAAACTACTCAAGCAATGAATCAATGTTCACCTGTTTCCAGTCTGATGGTAGGGTGTTGGTTTTGGAGGCAGCCTGGTAAATGCTTGTTAACAGTGTGTACCTACAGTAAAGTTGAGTGGAGGAGGAGTAATGATGTGGAATACATTCAGCTGGTTCATTCACTATGGTGTCTGTTGACTTTCCAACCAGTGTACGAGTCATGGCTAGGATAGATTATCCTTTCTCAGAAAGGTGCTTTATCTATTCAATAGATATAAAGCACCTTTATACATAGTCTGGAGATGTGGTGATTGATTTCATTGCAAGGATAGCATTTGATGATTATGCTAATGGTGAGCCTCGACCCCACTATTGATGGATGTGTATGTATTATCAGATTTTCAGTTGGTACACTGCTCATTTCATTTCTACTTTCTTCTTTATACATGGTAATGTATATTTTCTATTTGATAAATCTTGGCACTACACAAAAATAAATTACTATGTGCTTCAATTCAAAACTGATCTTTACCCATAATTTGTCAGCAGAACTCGCTTCTCATAAAATAGCTTCTAGTATTTTATAGTATTAAAATCTGAGTCTTTCTTGGTATAAATATCCAGTACTGCCTTCTAAGCATTCAAGAAATTAGTTCTCTGCTCTAAACATTACAACTGAAAATTAATTAATCCTGTACAAATCTGTGTAGCTCTTGAAATACATCCCTACCTCTTTTCCAGAACTTCATCTAACTTTTAGTAGAAAGAAACTAGGCAGATTAATGCAAGCTGGAAATGATGAGTGGATAGTGCACTTCGGGGTTTTTTTGACTCCGCTGAGATATTGTAAACCATGTTGTACTTTAGTACCATAGATGGATTATGATATTTTTTGATTAAAATTTATTTTATATACATTTTTACATAATCTGAAACCCTGCTCTGGTGGCCAAATATTGAACTTTTTAAGGCATTTCATGTTTTCAGTAAGGGTCTTAACTGGATTTGAAACTCTTGTATCATCAAGACATTCACAAACATCCAGAGTGAGTATTGTTATCCACTCGGCCATCTAGGCTGACAATGTCTTTTGGTGTTTGTTCAATTTCATTATCTAATGTTAGACCATTATGCTTATAAGATGCCTACCTGGTTTGCCAAATGGATAATGTATCTGCTCTCCAGCAAGATAAAAGTTAAAATCTGTTTGTAAAGATATTTACAAACAAATTTACTAAGATTTACTTTTCTTGCAAAACTTATTTTGCTAAATTCTAAAAACTCCAGACACCTGCAATGTGATGAGATTTGGCTCCAGTTACCACTTTTCACGGAACAAATTTTCATTTTGTTTGTCTTTTAGATCAACTGCTGTTATATTATTTTTGAAAGACTACAATCCAATCTTCTAATGCAAGGCTAAATTTTTCTCTTGAATTTGTAACTGTTCCATAAACTGCATTTTATCAGCATAAAAATGGGGGAGAATACTAAAGCAAACGAATAATGTTAAATTGAACTGAGTATGAAGAATATAATTAGAAAAGTTGCTCAATTCAAATTCATACTTATGCTGATCCTACAATTCACTTAAGCTGATTTTAACAAATAGCTTCTATGATTAGGCTCATTGAGTGTAATTAGAGGAGGAACAGGTTCCTGTTCATGTTTATTCACTGCACATTTATAATTTCCAGGAATGGCCTGTTGATTAGAAAATCCTTATTCATTCACTAATTTACTGGTAGTTATCAAGTTGATGATACTGGAGCAAATTTATAAACTTGATCATTAATTTATTTTTTAACACATTAGGTACACATTCGCATTTTCAAATCATGCCCAAAGGGGTCACATGGTAGCATTCAACAGGATAAAAGGCAAAAAGCTGCACTAAGCAGACTGTGTTTGAAGGAATAAAGTTGCAAACTTGATGTCTCAAAGACATCAACTCGATTTCACATGGGTAAAAATTATTGAAAAGCTTGAAGGCTGCAGAATTACTGATATTTCCAGAGTTTGGAATCTCACATAGTGTCGTATCTAGGCTCTGGGCAGCATTTCATACCAATGGAATATGTTCCACACATTTGCTAAGATGCTGTCGATCTACCACAGAGCATGAAAACAGATTTTTGGCTATAATAGCAAAACGTAATCGACAAACCACAGCAGGTCAGTTTGCAAGTCTGCTCCATTCAAGCACAGGTACATGAATATCTTGATTCTGCAGTTCAACAAGTAGGCCTGTAGTCTGTGTCCCTTAATCCACAGCTGATAGAGCACGTTTTAAGTGGTGGTGTATCCATAAAAATTGGACAAGACACCAATGGGCTAATGTACTTCATACAGATCAGTTGTTTTAGTCTTTCCTGTAATTCTAGATGCCACTTGATCTGGCGTGAAAGTGGTAGTGCTTACCATTGCGAGAATGCTCTTGAAAGGGACATGGCGGTGTTGGGGTCATGGTATTAGGGAGGCATTATGCTTAATGGATGCACTGAGCTACAAGTGCTAGGAAAAAGGGACTAAGACTGGTGAATGATATTGCAACAAAGTTCTTCAACATTATGTGCAGTTCTGTGGTGCTGTAGGCAAACAATTAATTTTTATGGATGATAATGCCACACCATATCTTACACACAGTGTGGCGATACCTCTGGAGACTGAGGATATTAAGCGAATCGAGTGGCCAGCACACTCCCCATATCTCAATCCCATAGAAAAACGTTTGTGCAATGGAGATGCATTGCTGCTCAATTCCCCTCCAGAAAACACAAGGCCTCCTTGTCTAAAGGAGCAAGTCAGTTTGACTCGAGAACTCCTCAATCACTCGGTGTTAAACACGATATGACGTGAAAGTTGGAATCCAAACTGAAATGTCTCTCCGCATAGTTTTCTGAAAGCACTGTGTGTGTATGTATACATACATTAATTTTTACTATGTTCTTAGGAAATTTATAACTTTTGCCAAAGACGTATTGCTCTTTAATTTCTATGAAATACATTTATAACACATTTTTTGCATTACATAATTTATTAGTATGCTGGCAGTAAATTTGGCTGTAGTCATGAAAATATATATTCATATACAAGGAAAAATGTGGTTTGGCCTTGGTTTTTGGACATCAGTGCACATTCAATTAACCACGAAACTTAATTATTAATGTAATTAGATAACTGGGATTTTTTTTTTCTTGGAATGACAGCCATGTAGAGAAATCCAAAATTTCATTAATTAGAATACTGTTTTCATAGTTCAGATAACTGAAATTATTTTGGTGAGCCATTCCAAACAGTAACTGATTGTGCACTGTTTGATTCCCTCTTGCATCTTTTTTTTTTACAGATCTTTTCAAAGCTGTCTTTTTTTCCCTGAATTATTTGTATTTTCACTCAACATACTTAATAAGTTTTAAGTCTGCCAAACTATACCAAGATGATTTGGAAATCAGGCACAAGATAATTTTCATGTGATTGCCACCTTGGTTGCAGTAAATCCACTACATGTTACCCATAACATACCTAATAACAGTGAAGTAATCAACTTTTTGTACTATGCCATTTTATGTTCAAAACAAAAATGCAGTACAATCCTGAGAATATAGAGGTGGAACAGTTGGGTTTGAAGAGTTGTGAGATGGGTAAGGAGAGAGGAATTGCTCGAAGACATGAAGTTGCATCTAACAAGTTGTATTAGTGAAATTTGTTATAGATCCAAAATTGAATTGTTTTGTTTGTATAGGAATGCTAAAAGTATCAAACAAGGGGAATGAAATTGTTGCATTGATTGAGTTTTTTTACCCAAAAATTTCATTTGGAATAAGTGAAATGTGGTTGGATGAGGATGACATCCTGACAGGAAAAAGGTAAGATGTTTTTTTCATGAAGACAGAAAATATAGGTGGAGCAATGTTGATGATACCAAAGGAGTTATGCCTGTGCAAGGAGGAAGGGAAAATAGCGGTTGTTTTGAGAAAGTGATTACCTGGGTGGTTGTCAGTCATGTGAGGAAAGGATATATATGGAACTACAAGGTTAGTGATTATGAAAAGTGATTATTGCAGCTGGGTGGAAAGGTTCAATACTGCTTGAGTAATGTTCAAGAATTATCTAGTAGAAGCAATGTCTAAATGTATTCTGAGGGTCAGAAGGTGGGAGATGGATGAATGAAGAGATTAAACATGGAATACAGAGAAAGAAGGCATTATGGAAGCAACATAAGAGGAGTGGAAATGATCAATTCCATGAGGGTTACAAAGAACTTGATTGCTAAGGGTAGCAAAAGTGAAGTATGTAGAAGTTAGCTAATGAAGCCTAAAAAATTCCTAGGGAGTTTTGTGATATGTAGCCATCAAAAAAAAGTGAGACATTCAAAACCATCCATGCCAGCGTTGGAGTCAAATGTGTAAAGCTTTTGGTTTGACAGAGAATACATTATCTACTTGAGCAACCAGGCTGGGAATGGATATATAGACCTTAAGGGTGGTGATCTGGTTTTTCAATATAAATTGCTACCTCATGAGATTAAATAGTCGCCTCACTACTGTTTGTAAAATATCTTTTTCTATATTATTATTATCCTAAGACCCCATCAGTCAGAGTCCCTTTTATCAATGTAAGACTCATATTAACATTGTATGCATTCACAAAATATCAGAAATTTAAAATCTAGTATTTAAATGATAGATCACAATTACCATTAAAAAAAAAATACTGTTTAGAAATAGTGTTGTCAACCTTTTATGTACAAGTTTTACTTCTAGACAGTAAAACTGTATTTAACAATATATTGCCACATGTCAACATCAGAGGTGTCCAAACCTTTGGAAATTTCTTTGAAGGGTAATAAAAATGCAGCATGAGGTAGTCATCTCTTGAGATGATAAATTGAGTCTAATAAAAAAAGAAAGTAAAGAAGTGTCTAGTAATCTTTGAAAGATGGTGCCTTTTTATTGGAGTTTTCTTTCTTCACCTATTATAAGTTGTGTGGTGTCAGATAGCTATAAAGAAATTAAAAGCTATTTATGAAATATTGAATGTATTACATCAAACTTCCATTTAATCCAAATACTCATTGCAGGATGTTAAATACTTACAGACCAAATAACTATCATACCAAGTCATAAAAACATTGTCTTGGAGCATCCACTACCCATTCCAGCAATGCATTCCCATCGTTCACCACTCGGCATGCAAAAAAAACTCTTTCACTTACTCGTGTGATCTTTGTACCGTTTTCAAATCACTCATTACCCTATGCAATAATTCCCCAGTATCTGTCTGATAGGCTTCTCTCATCAGCTTATTATAGGCAACTCCAAGGAGTCCTTAGACTCTGAGTCTAAGGACTCCTAGGATTAAACTAAATTTATTATGGTCCTTAGACTCATTGAAGGAGACCCTAAACATGCCAAGAACTATCCAACATTTGTGCAGTATCTGTCATACTTTACTTTGCACCCATTCACAGTCATGGTACCTACAACAGCCTCTTGGCAACCTATTCCACTCATTCACTACTCTGTCCAAGCAAAAAACTTAGTTCTAACACCCTCACTTATGTCTCGATCATATCACCACTCCTCTTCCTATTGAAGGAGGAGAGGTGATATGATTTTTGCATTATAGCAACAGTTTTCTAAGTAACCTTAACTTGTTTCCCTGAACTATAGTTTCTTATTCATTAATATCCCCAGTTTTTTTTTTTTTTTTTTTTTTTTTTTTTATCCTTTGAGGATCTTGATGGATAAGAAACTATAGTTCAGCCTTTCCCAAACTGTGGGCTGGGGGCCTGTTACGTTTGTTGTGGGGCATGAAATAATGAAAACAAATTTAACACTTGTACTGCAAATGTATAATATAATATATATTATATCTATATATAAAAATATAAGATAATGTGCCATGTAAGATGCTAAAAATGTAATATTTGCATTTGATACACAATAAATAACGGAAAAAACTCACGTAGAAAGATTATTTATTAGTATAATTTTCGCCTGTGTGTCACAGGCATCTTCAGTACATTAAGCTCAAAATTAAACACTAACTGACAATTCCAAAAAGCGCCACCTAAGTAGCTGGTGTAAGATAACTAAAAAGGTCAATAACTTTCCTTAAAAAAAAAAAAAAAAATTAATACAATAAAAAGTTAGGAAAGATTAGCTGATTTTTAAAGTACTATCTCCCATAAAGGGGATAGACGTAAGCCGTCGGATCTGTTTAAGTTAGGAGAATGAAGTAGAGTTTCACATGTTTCTTTATAAAGGCGTTCCATGAGAAACTGACTTTTGTGAAGAACTCTTGTCTTTCTCCAATGAACTATGTGTCTAGTGAAGATGGCATAATTATTATTAGTAGTATAATTTTATTTATTATACTAATAAATAATCTTTCTACGTGAGTTTTTTCCGTTATTTATTGTGTACCGATATGTCTACTCACGGTTTACCTCTTTTAAAACTTATTTGCATTTGATTTTTTGCAGTATTCGCTGTGTATGTTTTGTATTGAATATAAATATTATAATATATGCCTGTATTGCGATTTTTTTTTTCGATTGCGCTGTGAAATATTTTAATTTTTTCAAAGGGACCTTTGCATCCATAAGTTTGGGAAGCACTGCTATAGTTCACTCTCGCCTCCTGGAGAAGAGTTCCACCAATATGATAAACTTCATTCCATCTTCTCTGGCCAAAGTGCATGACTTTACGTTTAGCAACATTGAAGTGACACCCCAATTCCTCATCTCAAACCACCAACCTATTCAAATCTTCTTCCAACAACATATCTTCCTGGCATTGCTCTTCCTAATTTAGCATCAGCAAACGATGGAATATCTTATCTCAAACCCTGACCTATATCATTGATATGCAAATTAAATAACAGTGGTCCTAGAACAGAACAGAACACTACTAGGATCACTTTTTTTATAAGCATTTGATAGAGCACCACATAATAATAGGCTGTTCATACGTACCGTTTTTTTCATATTTCTCGGCCGTCCCGTCGTTTTAATAAAAATGTCAATTTTGTCCCGTTTTTAATAACTATAAATATACTTCCATATTGGTCAATCATAAATTATTATTCATAACATATAATCGTATATCAATATCATGGATACCAGTAATAATTTGTATAACCATGGAGTCGCGATGGTCGATACTAAATATCGTCTGCAGTGATTTATTCAGAGAAGGATGTCATGGCGGCTCTCGTGTTAGTGTATGCATTATTGATGGCGAATTGCGAATTTGATATATGTTTTTTAGCGATGTATGCTTTCGTGTCGCGTATTAGGTTCACATGTATTGATCAAGCTATTTGATTACGAAAAGATTTTGTAAATTATATAGGTGAGTAAATACTTTAATTTCAATTTTTAGTTCCGTCGGAAACCATCTTCTAAGCCTAATCACAGGGCATACTAAACTATATATACATGTATATATATATATATATCGTACTGCTGGAAAACACCAGATTGTGTCTACGGAATTTGCTATGGCAAAACCTCTGAACGAGACAATTTTCGAGGAGGTTTATAATGAATTCCTCAGATTAGGAAAACTTCTGAGTGATAGTTGGCCAGGGAAAGTTAAGCTTTTTGACTCATTCCCACCCTCTGCAGTCACAGAAGATAACTCGGACGATACAAGTGAGGAGCCCATTACTCAGTTGCTGTCTCCCCCAGATTTTGAAAAAGTTCGTGTGCGCAAAACCACTGACACAGAACCTCCTATAGATTTTGGTATGGAAGAGGATACTCCCAGTTCCAATCCTTCGACCGCCACAAAAGAGAGGGTTCCACCGATAGTCCTCTGGGAAAAGAAAAGATGGACACAATTAAGGTCCACCATGATAAATTCACAGATACAGTCTCTCAGCCAAGAACACTGATGATGGTATAAAAATTCAGCCACCTACTGTGACTGATTACAGGAAACTGACCAAAGTGTTACTCTAGCAATATTCAATACCATACCTTTTCTCTTAGTTCGGAGAAAAATCTGAAGGTGGTACTGCGGGGTGTTACGGAGGATATAACTACAGATGGAATTGAGGCTGTCCTCTGCCACCTATTAAGATCAGCAGAATGAGCCTATAAGAACATCTGATTTAACATCTGTTTGTGGACTGGACTCCGAATCACCCCAGAGCCACTCTGTAAAAGGGCATCTACTGTTCAATGCCATAGATGCCAGAAGTTGGGCCATGCTCAAAGACTCTGCAACACAGAGTATAAATGCCTGAAATGTGCTAAGAACCATCCCACTAACACCTGCACCAAGCCAAAAACCACCTCGCTAAATGTGCCAACTGTAGTGGCCCTCATCCAGCAAACTACAAGGGATGTACTCAGTACCCCAAAAAACAGAGGGATGGAAACAGCTAAACCGCCCTCTTCCTCTAGTAAAAGAATACCTGAGGTCTCTGCTCCACAGCCTGAGACGGCGGCAACAGTCGGTGACCTTCAAAGACAGTGGAAGCCAAAGGCAAACAAGAAGTTAAGCTGATGTGGCCCGTACTAACAAACCAATATCAGAACAAATCAGCCAATAGCACCTACTAATCTGACAGCAGTTATTACAGCCTCTTTAGCTAACATGCTACAAGATTTCAGCCTGTCTAACCCTTCAGCAACCACCACTAAAAGATTCCTACAGGAAACATAGGCCATCCTCACAGCAATCATAAATGAATAAAAACAAACTCATTCCTGCCTTTCTTCAGATCATTGCATGGAATGCGAACGGCTTAAGGAACAAAATTCTGGAGCTACAATATTTCACTTATAGATACCAACCTGATATTATACTAATCAGTGAAACACACCTTAGACCCTCTGACAGTCCCAAAATACCGGGTTATCTCATGTACAGAAATGACAGATCCAACTACAGAGGTGGTGGCACTGCCATCTTCATTAAAAATTACATTAAGCACCATTCTGTGAACAACCCACCAACCACTAACCTTGAAATTACAGGCGTGGAAGTTTTCATCAGTTCTGCCGGCAAATTGAAAATCTATTCAGCTTACATTCCATCCTTAAAAACTCTGCTATACACTGATCTAAATGCCATTTTAGGAGTTAGAGTACTCATCATTATTGCTAGGTATTTAAACTCTAAGCACCCTGCCTAGAATAGTAGAACCACCAACAAGAATGGCCGCATACTTTCCAACTACATAGGATCAAACTATGCTGTCGTGGTTGGACCTACCGAACCAACCCATCTCAGTACGTTTCACACTGCTGACATCCTGGATATAGCTATCCTGCAAGACATTCCAGTACGGTACAGCCTTAAATCACTAAACGAGCTGTCATCGGATCACAACCCAATTCTACAACTGGGAGAACAAGAATACCTGTCTCCTCCCTCATACTCATGCATATTGTGGGACAGATTGTCTAAAGCACTTAGAGATCAAATTGGACCTGTCCCTCACATATGCACAAAAGATATGGAATCTGCAGTGACTAGCCTCACCCAACAGATTAAGTCTGCTATAACGGTTGCAACCCTTCACAAACCTGTTCCCAAGACTGGTTGTTTGCCTGAGGATATTATGGACCTGATCAGAGAGAAGAACAGAGCTATAGGAAGAAATTTTGTAACACTCACGCTGCTCAGGACAAAACAGTTCTTAATAGATTGAACAGAGCAGTGAGAGATGCACTTAAAACTCATAGAAACCAAGTTTTGGATGAAAAATTAGCCTCTATCTCACCTATTGATCACTCTATCTTGGGGTACTGAGAAACATCAGAAATAAAAACAGATCCCTCCCCCCATAATCTCTAACCAGGGCCTAGTTCACACAAATGTAGATAAGACAGAAGCCATAGTAAAGAATCTAGAGGAGCAGTGCAAACCTTCATATAACAACTTAGATTTCAATCACTTATACAAAATCCACAGACAGGTCAGACACGTATTAAAACTCCTAGATACTAGTGCTGACCACCCACATCACCTGTTGATTAATTATGATATTATTAAAAAAACTAAAGAACAATAAAGCTCCTGGACCAGATGGCATCTCAAATAGGGTGATTAAGCTGTTGCCTCGAAAAGCTGTAGTGCACCTGACCATTATAATTAATGCAATCTTAAGACTTCACTATTTTCCTTCCACCTGGAAACTAGCTGATGCAATCCCTATACATAAGCCAGGCAAGGACCCACACCTACCACAAAATTATCGTCCAATCAGTCTAATCTCCAATCTGGGTAAGGTTGTGAGGAAGATTCCTCTCACGACTGCAAACATCAGTAAATGACCTAAACATCCTCCCTAAAGAACAGTTTGGTTTTCGGTAACACCATAGTACTACCCAGCAAATCCACAGAATTGTGGAATTCACCACCAGCTATAACTGGCGCTAGTGCACAGGAGCTGTTTTCCTGGACCTATCCAAAGCATTTGACAAAATTTGGCATTTCAGACTCATACACAAACTTATCTCAGCCGGTATCTCACTAAAAATGGTTCATCAAATTCGTTCATATCTTCAGAAGAGATCAATACAAGTCAAAATCAATGGTTCTACCTCATCCCAGCACCATACATATCTTTGCTGGAGTGCTGACAAAAAAGCTATCTTTCAACCAACACATCAAGTTTACATGCGCAAAGGCATCTAAAGCCATTGCACTGATCTATCCACTAATTAATAGAAATAGCAAGCTCAGCAACAGAATCAAATTGCAGCTATACCAGATGACGATTCGTCCTATATAATCACCTATGCCTCCCCAGCCCGGAGCCACACCTCTAATACTAACATTATCAAAATACGAATACAGAGCAAGTGCTTGAGAATGATTTTGAATGCCCCATGGTGTATTAGAAACAATCAACTTCATAGAGATACGAATATGCCTTATATTTTCTCTTTCCTACAATCTTTAGCATCTAAGTTCTTCCTAAAGATGTCCATACACCCCAACGATTTGGTTTAGCAAGCCCCCAAATCATTGGGGTTGCTGAACCAAAATATGAGGCAACGGACATATTCAAACATAAAAGACCAAAAGCTATATTAACCTCCTACAGCGATGCATAATCTCCATGCTCATTCAGGGCGAGTAAAACTGCTCATAAATTTTACCCTCGCTGTAACCGCAACAGGTAGCAGGGAATATGAAAAGCATCTTGCTTCACCCCTAAAGACAAATGTCAATTGTCAGTTATTATTCAGAGAAAATAAAAAATATACGTCAACACTTGCACTTCTCAGACGCAGCGTCTGTTCTGCTGTAGCGTTAGTTTTTGTTTCAGCTGTATGCTAACCGGTGGCTTTGTTGTTCAATGCTGGTGGTTTAAATTTAATATTTTTAAAATTTTTAAGTCTTTATTTTTTAAAGCTTTAAGTCTATCCTTGCAATGTCAACGAGGCAAAACTACATTTTTAATGACCATCTTCAGAAAGAATTCAGATTTATTTAACTGGACAACCTGTGTTGATGGAACAAAAGTACAGATTTTTTTTCTGAAATGAGCAAAAAAAAAAAACCTAGATTTTCAAGTCTTTTGTGACATTGTAGAGTTTATTCTTTGTCTTCCAGGAAGTACAGCACCTGTTGAGAGAATATTTTCTGTTTTGAACAATATGTGGTCCAAAAAGAAATCTAGATTAAGTGTTGAGACAATGATGACTATGTTAGTTGGAAGACAAAATTGTGTCATCTAGTGTGAAAAGTTTTGTAAGGTATTGGAAGACCGAAACTTGCTGCATAAGATCAATTCATTGGAAAAATATTCATGGTATACGATCGTGGTGAAATACAGTCCCCTTCTACGTCTACCTAAATTTTTGTATGGGTTCTGTCATTGAAGAATAATGGTATGTTTATGTAATAAAACATTTTTTATTGTCTTACTTTTTCATGAATACAGAATATTACATAATCCCTGTCATTGGTGCACCCAGGGAGGGGCCCTGGCCCTCCCCAAAAGAAAAAAAAAGGAAAAAAACACTAGAAAATTTTCCAAAAATCTTTTCCTAATTAAAATTCTTTTTTTTTTATTTATGTTGTGTCTTCTATTTATATACTACTTATGAATTAGCAGCCACATAAGGTGGGAATACCGTATAGCTCTCGGGAATCACAGCTGCTGCAAACGAAGTAGTGCTCTTGAAGACTGAGCACTACTTTGTTTACCTGAGCCGGGCTAGAGGAGATCACGGGTATCATGTATTGGCGATCACTGCAGATGTTCAGTCATAGGTCGTATGCAATGTAGTATGCATTCTCAAATTGTCTACTCAACTTGCCCCCCCCCCCAAGATTAAATATCTTGAGTGCTCGGCCCCCTCCAAGATTAAATAAATCCCGAGTGCGTTACTGATTCCTGTCCTGTTTTTGTCTCAAGAAAATATGGTCGGCTTACATAATAATCTTCTGTTGATATTGAGCCAAATGGGAATGGATAGTGAGTTGGTTGTATGGTCATATGGATGGTGACTATATATATATTGCAACTCATGTAAGTTGCACATGAGAGTGCTAGTGTCCCAAAAAAAAAGGAAAGTGACAAGTGGGGTACTGTATCAAATGCATTTGCAAAATACAGAAAAATCATAAGGATCTCCTCTGTCCAATGCACTAGTCACCATATGAAATGCAACCTTATAGCAAGATCTTCCCTTAACATCCCCATGCTGCTCTTGCAAAAGATTTCTATTCTCATCAATCCAGGTTTGTATTCAGTCTCAAACCAGGTTCTCTAACACCTTTACCACTACACTATGCCTAATATACATACTGGTGTGAGGTAGAGGTGGACAAGACAGGATATTTAGTGGGGTGTTGCTACAGACCCAGGAGTACAGAGGGTGGGGACCAGGAAATGTTTAGACAGTTGAGTTTGGCAAGTGTAAGAAGAATGATTGTTATGGGAGATTTTAACTACAGTAGTATAAACTGGGGAGAGGAAGATGCATGTAGCAATAAGGGAATGGAATTTCTAGAATTCTTGAGGGACAAATGTCTTAGGCAACATGTAATAGAGGGAACAACAGGTTCAAGAGTTTTGGATTTGGTTATATAGCATCAGAAGAGTTGATAATAACTGAGATGACATCTCTCCCACCAGTTGGAGAGAGTGATCATATGGTTTTGACTTGGAAAATGAATAGACATGCAGGAGTATCAAAGAGACGGGAACATGTGGAATTATAAGACAGGTGATTATAACAGTCTAAGACATCAACTTGGAGAAGTTTCATGGAGGGAGGAATTAGAATGCCGGGATATTAGTGCATGGGAAATTATGAAAGAATATTTGTTAGCAGCAATGGTAAGTTGTATACCACCAGTGAACAAGAGGACACAAATTGGAGTAAAGTGGATTACAAACAATATTAAACAGGAATTGCATGTGAAAAAGAGGCCGTGGAAGAGATATAAGGAGACAGGTGAAGAGAAGATGCATGAAGAGTATAAGACACAGGCCAGAAGAGTGACTAGTATGGTAAGGAAGACGAAACTGGAATATGAGAGGAGATTAGCCCTAAGATCCAAAGAAAATCCTAGGGAATTTTTTAGATATGTGGCCAGTAGGAGGAGAAATAACTGTGGAAGAATGATATTGTGGGATAAAAATGGGAATAGAGTGACTGATGCAGAGGACATAGTGGAATTGTTCAATGACCACTTTATTGGAGTATTTCATCCTGGAGGAGTCAGTTTTAATGCTAGAGGGATAGGGCAGGTTCGAGGTTTAGAGGTATAGGAGGAGAGTACTCCTCCTGTAAATACTGAGTACTCTGGATGTCAGTAAAGCTGTGGGTCTAGATGGTATTTCACCACGAGTTTTGAGAGAATGTGCTAGGGAACTCACAGTGCCTTTGAGCTGGCTTTTCAATGAAAGTCTGGCTGCAGGAAGGGTGCCCATGGAATGGAAGGAAGGTAAGATAGTGCCATTGCATAAGAGATGTAGCAGACTGGAAGTGTCTAATTATAGGCCAATTGGTGTGTCATCGGCAGTTAGTAAGATCTTGGAGAAAGTAGTGAAGGACTGTATACAGCATTGGGCAGATGAGGGTAATGTTATCTGTGAGAGTCAACATAGATTTGTGAAGGGGCACTCTTGTTTTAGCAATATGCTAGCCTTTTATGATAAAGTTACAAGAGCATTAGATGAGGCAAAAACATATATACTGCCATTTTCTTAGACTTAGCAAAGGCATTTGACAGGGTGCCACACGATAAGCTGATATTTAAGTTGCAGCACATGGTCTGGATGTCAGATTGGTCAACTGGATTCAGGATTGGCTGTCTGATAGGTATCAGAGAGTTGTGTATGGTGGGACAGTTTCAAGGAAGCAGAGGGTTACAAGTGGGGTCCCACAGGGCTCAGTACTGGGACCTATATTGTTTAACCTTTATTTATATCAATGACATTGTCAGTGGATTGCAAGGGGATATTCAGTTGTTTGCAGATGATGCGAAGCTGGGAAGGATTATTAGTAATAGTGCAGATGTGGTAGCCCTGCAAGAGGATTTAAATAAGCTATATAGATGGGCAAATGAATGGGGGGTGTCGGTTTAATGCAGCAAAATGTAAGATCTTGAGGTTTGGGAAACATCGATGGGACACTGCATACTATAGGAGGAGTTATACTGGAGGAAGTAGGGGAGACAAGAGATCTGGGGTTGATGATTAATAGAAACCTGAAATTTAGGGGACATATTGCAAAGGTGGTGAAGGTAACACAGAGGATTGCTGCAATTATGAGAAGGACACTGACCTGCAGAGATAAAAAGGTTATCATTCCGTTGTATAAGACCCTGATCAGACCACACTTGGACTATTGTTCTCAGATTTGGTCCCCAGGATTTGAAGGGGATAAATTAACTGTGGAAACAGTTAGTTTCCACAGTTAACAGTTTAGTGTGTGTGTATTGTATTTACATGCATATACATATAGACAAAATTTTCACAAAACAATACATGCCCTTACTACATTTAAAATTTATATTTATAATTTAATATTATTAAATGTTAATAAATATTTATTAACATTTAAATATAACATTAGAAAAATGTAAGGAAAACAAAAATGAAATGGTTTTTATTTAATGTGATTGGTGCACTTGCTATAAAACAAAAGGATTTATTTTATTACAGAAATAAAAATCCTTTGCTAACTACACCTATTATTTCATAAGAAATGAAAATGTCCTTGTATAGTAATAAACCATCCCCCTTCCAACAGACACCATATTGCAAATGTAAGGAAACATGTAATTTTATTGTATCACTAAATACAGTATGGAGACAATTAGTCTGTCTATATATAAAGGTGCAATGATTAGTGTAAAATTAGAGACAACTGGAATGAAGATTCCTTCATAATGAAAAAAACAACTCCTTCCCTATTGCAAACAGCCAAGCAAAACTAAGTTTTATTGTAGCATCAAGCACAGTATCTAACTCAGAGTAACCACCAAGCAAAAATAATTTGTACTAACTTAAGCAGGAAAAAGGTACTAGATCTGAAAAAAAAAGTACTAAATTTTTATTTGCTTTCGTTTCACTCTATTTAGGGCATTTTACAATATGACTACCTTATTATCATAGATGAACTCAATGTAAAACTGCTAAGTTAACATATGTACTACAAATATGAAAAGAAAAAAGTCAAAACTCAGCTCACTGTCATCTATGAGGTCCAAGAGCTGCAGTTGTCAATCATCATAACAGAAGCCCCAATTGTAACTCTAGCACTTAACGTGTATTAATTTACCATATAATTTTTAGTCTCATTTTAGTGTTTAAAATAATGTAACATTAAATTTCAGTTATTTAATGTGCTATTTACATATATACAGGGGTTCCCACCCACAAGAAAAACATTGGAAGTATTTATTCATTCTTTTATCAGATTTTGCTAAATTAACTCTTCAGAAATAGTAAAATCTGTAGTTGATGAATGTTTTGATTTTTCTTTTCTCAAAAGGAGTTCATTCATCAAAGGAGTTTTTTTTTTTTTTTGAGATTTCATTGCATGAAACTTCAGCCAAAGCATTTTTTATGAGATAGTTACATTTAGTGCGTTCACAATGTATTTTCTTAGCAATTTCACTATCAGGAGCAATTGTTTTCAATAGAGTTGGAAGAGTATCCATAAGCCACAAAAGCAGATTGTGTTCGGCATCCAGGGTCGTTCCATGGGTTTGCACCACCTGAGTGCAACATTGTTCGCCCCCCCCCATTAAATATTAAAGGTTCCCGAAATACAATAACACGTTGCGAATCATTTTATTATAATGCACATTAAGAGGGATGTATATTAAAATAAAGAAAAAACACAAATAGTTAAAAAAAACTCATTTTTAAATAATAAACAAACATACTCCTAAAATGTAATATGGAACACGACATGAAAAGAAGAAGAGACTCTCAGAATAACTCAGCGTGCAATAGACCGGATTTGTAACATCAGCAAAATGGAACATGTTAGAAACACAGAACTTAGAAAGAGATCAGGCATAAAAGATATGGTAAAAAATAAATTTCGTGTGATGATACTGCGTTCCCCCTTTTTACGGGAGTTCACGGTACCATCTAGTTCCCCCAAATTTTATCTGGGCTCCGGAACCGGCATAGGCTGACGAATCAGACCTATGGCTGGGTCAGTATTCCTGACTGTAATCCGTGTGTCCTCAGACCGGTTTGCTTGCTTGCAGGATGAAAAACACCAGATAAACTGGCAGAAAAAACCCTGCTGTCCATGCCCAAGACGGGTTAACTTGGCTATAGCTGAGGAAGATCCTTAAGCTCCTCATGTCGTTGCCGGGAATCGAACCTAGGACACTCCTTCCCCAGGCATATTGTTGCAAAGCACAAAGCCACTAGGCTAACCGCACGGACAAAGATATGGTAACTGCAGTATATGAAAGCAGGTCGAGATGGGCAGGTCACACAGCCAGACTCAGGGATAACAGATGGACATATAGAATATTCAACTGGCAACAAGAATAAAGAGAAAACCAGGAAGATCACCTACAAGATGAGAAGATCCACTAGTGAAATCTATGGGTATAACATGGAAGAGAGAGGCTCAAGATAGAGATCGTTGGCGGCATCTTTGTGACCAGCACTCATGGAGAAATCCTGAGTGAAACACAGGTCCATCAAGAAGAAAACTCAAGAAACTCCTCGAATGTTTGTTCAGTGTGCTGAGAGCAGTGATTAAAGTAAGTTGTGTTGAAGCTCATACCATTTATTTAACTACCCAGCGACTCAGCCCCTCACTGAAATCTCTCGCATTCAAAAGCGACAAATATGCACAAACAGTTCAGCATATTATTTTTTCCCTATTTTTTATGAATGTGTTCGATTATACCTCCCCTAAATTTTGCTGCCCGGGTTCATTGCATCCTTCGCACCCCAGTGCGGAAGGGGCCTGTCTACATCATATGCACATAATCTTAATTCTGCCTCTTTAATTTGTTTTTCGACTAATATTTGGAACTGGATTTAAACAACGACATTATACCTAGTGTGCTTCTTTTAGATTCTACATTCTGCTAGTGTTTTGGAGTGTTTGCATAATGAATCAATAGACATTTGCTACCATTAATGCTTATATCACAAAATTTACAAAGCAGTGTGTCCTTTACTCTTACTGAACTGATCCAGGATTTAAGAATGGAATTCTCCAACCATTCTATTTTGGATTTGTGCTTATATGATTTTTTCATCTTTTTAGATGAACCTTGTAAATCTGAATTTGAATCATAACTATTATCACTTTCTCTTTTATCTGAATTACCTTTGTCAGAAGTGGTTTCTTGTGAGTGGGAAGGCTGGCATTGAGATCTTCACTTTCAATGACTCGTTTATGTACTTTACTAACTGATGCTGCACCATTTTCCCCTGAGATTTAGAATCAAATTTAAATTTAGAATGTTTTTCTTCCCACTTGTCCATGTTTAAAAGGAAAAACTAAATAATATTTTCTATGAAGAATTAAACAAGTTTTTGTTAATAAAATTAATAAAAACACTGGACTTCTTATAACATGGCAGAAGTGTTTGAATAGGGAAGAATATATTCTCATTGGCTAATGCCAGTCGGATTGTGAGTATGGGATCGGGGGGGGGGGGGGGGGGAAGAATAGTGAAAAGTGAGAGGGGTAGGAAAAAAAGAGAAATCGTATTCTTGTGTCACTGAATGTGACATATGGGGAGGTGGGAGAAAAGAAAAATATTGAACTCATATGTCTAACTCTCATATTGTTGTTATTATTATTATCATTATTATTTGGAAGAAAAAAAGTACTAGATCTGTTGGTGAACTTACTAGAACACTAAAAAATTTATATAATAAGTACTAGATCTAGTACGAAAGTACTAGATGTGGTCACCCTGATCTAACTAAATAACAACCTATTTCAAATTATGTGACAAAGTATTCTTTTTGTCCAGGTATGCATACTGAGACTTGACTAGAAATTTTCTATGTGGAATTCGGTGTATATGTCATTTGATTTTTCGCCACCTCTGAATTATGCTTCAAGTTTAAGCATAATCTGTAACTTCCAATGGTTTAAAAGTTTTTTTTTTTTTGTCAATTATTGATGAGATTTCCAATGCTAAAAATATTATAGATAAAATATTATAGACATGAAAGTAAAATAGGAATGGATAGTGAATTGGTTGTATGGCCATATGGATGGTGACTGTAAGTTGCACAAACTAGTTTTAAATAATAACAAATTGATGGTTAGCTTTGACATCATCATATGAACATCCCATTAGAGGCAGCTGTTACACTAAAGAAAGCATGGAAGAAGCAATTCCTTCCACATATAAATAAATATAGTAATTCATCTTGATCTCTTCATTTGTCAAAAAAATAAAAAAAAAAATCTTTAAGCAGAACAGAAGGAACTTACACTGGCTTCCCAATATCTACCATATATAGCAGATTCATTACTGGCTGCTTGGAAACAAAATTCCTGTCTTCAGTTTCACTCAAGTCCACCGTCTAGCTACTATGTAAATAATTCCTTTTATTTACAATAAATAAGTTGAGAGCAAAATTAGATAAAAGAAATGGATACATCATGATGCTGCTGGACTTTGCAAAGGCATTTGATAGACTGCATAGAAAATTATTGCATAAAGGGTATATGTGGAACTACAATTATGAAAAGCTCAGGAGACAGCTTGCGGGTGTAGAATGGAATGAGGAGTTAGCTGGAAAAGAGATCAATGCAGCTTGGGGAATTTTCAAAATCTATCTAGCAGATGAAATGTCTGAATGTATTCCAAGGGTGAGAAGGTTAAATAAGGTAGGTGTGAGATGGACAAATAAAGAGATTAAGCATGCGATACAGAGAAAAAGGGCATTGTGGACACAGCGTAAGAGAAGGGGAAATAACCAATTTCATGAGGTCTACAAAGACCAGGCAAGGAGGGTGACTTGGTTGGTGAGAGTAGCTAAAGAGAGGTATGAACAGCAGTTAGCTAATGAAGCCAAAAAGAATCCTAGGGAGTTCTTTCGATATGTAGCCAGCTAAAGAAAGAATGATTATTGAAGGATGACATTGATTGGAGGAAATGGTATAAAGACAGCTGTTGCAGAATGTGTGGTGGAGATACTAAATGAGCAGTTCATAAAGATCTTTCAATCTTGTGAATGTCACTTCATGGAGAGATTGAGAGCAGTTGATGATGGGGAGGAGAGACTGACTGTAAGTGAGCAAGAGGTGTTTGGGGAGTTGAGTAAACTAGATGTAAATAAGGCTGTGGGACTTGATAATATATCACTGCGTATTCTGAAGGAAAGTGCCAGAGAGTTGACACCTGCCTTGACATATTTTTTTAATATAAGTCTTGCACTTGGTCAAGTTCCTAAGGAGTGGAAGGAGGGCAAGATTGTGCCACTTCATAAAGGAGGTTATCGAACTCAAGCATCAAACTATAGGCCTATCTGTGTGTCAGGTGTTGTGGTTAAGTTATTGGAGAAACTTGTGAGAACTAGGATCCAGAGTTGGGTAGACAACAATGGTATAATCTTTGATGGACAGCATGGATTTGCTAAATGGAGGTCATGTTTTAGTAATCTACTTATTTATTACAATAAAGTGACTGCTTCCTTGGACAGAGGAGAAGGATACACAGTAATATACTTGGATTTCGCAAAGGCTTTTGATAGAATACCTCATGATAAGTTCACAGTCAAACTAGAGCAGATGGGGTTAGATATTAGATTAGTGCATTGGATTGGAGACCGGCTATCTGAGAGGTATCAACAAGTTGTGTATGGAGGAGCGATATCCAGCAAAAGGAAAGTTACTAGTGGAGTGATTCAGGGGTCTGTTTTAGGGCCGTTGCTGTTTAACTTGCATATTAATGATATTGGCGAACATTTGGATGGAGATATTCAGTGTTTGCAGATGATGCAAAGTTGGGACGAACCATAAAGAGTAGTGAAGATGTTGTGGCCTTGCAAGAAGACTTGAATAAATTGAGTGATTGGGCACGGAAATGGGGATGTGAGTTCAATGTTGCAAAATGGAAGGTTTTAAAATTTGGAAAACAAAGATAGGATGCAGAATTTATGCTTGGTAAGAATATATTGTTGGAGGCAGAGGAAATAAGAGATCTCGGGTGATAGTGGATAAGGATCTAAAATTTAGGGAACACATTGCCAAAATTGTGAAAACAACACAAAGACTTCTGGGAACGATGCGGAGGACACTGATGTGTAGAAGTAGCGAGATTCTTGTTTCATTCTATAAGGCTTTGATTAGGCCACACATGGACTATTGTGCCCAGATTTGGTCACCGGGTTTTCAGAAGGATGAAGAGATGTTGGAAAGAGTCCAAAGGCAACTGACTAAGGTAGTTTCTGACCTCTGGAATGTTGAGTATGAGGAAAGATTGAGAAGATGTAATTTGCAGAGTCTGGTGGAGAGGAGGAAGAGGGGAGATATGATAGAGACCTACAAGTTGGTAAGGGGTTATTATAAAATTAATGGTGGAGAAGTTCTACAGAGAATAGTGGGAGATCAGGGGAGAACCTGAGGTCATCCTGGAAACTACATAAAGAGGGTGTGAATAGGGGAGTGAGAGGCAGGTTTTTTTTCGTGCAGAGTTGTGAATGATTGGAATGCGTTTCCTGAGAGTGTGCTGTCTGCAAGGAGTTTGAGTGTGTTTAACACACGGTATGATGTGATGTGTGTGTAATAAAAGGACCTCCCAGATGAGTCTTTGACTCCATGAGGTCTTGGGGGTAATAATAATAATAACTTGGAGCAAATGGGAATGGATATCAGGCTGGTGGCATGGATGGAGGAGGAGATAGCTGAAAGACATCAGAGGGTGGTATATGGTGGAGTAGGATCAAGACAAATGAGGGTGACTAGTTGAGTGCCCCAAGGATTTTTACTAAGACCACTACTCTTTAATTTGTACATTAGTGACACATAGTGTAAGATTTGAAGGGGGATATTCCATTGTTTGCTGATAATGCAAAACTAGGGAGGGCAATAGTTTATAAAGGTTATGTAGATATCTTACATATGATGATTTAAATAAATTGGCATTGTGGACAACGGACAATGGTTGTCAATTCAATGTTGCAAAATGTAAGGCAATGCACTTTGGGATGAAAAGATTAATTACATGTTTCATGTAATATTGATGTTACTAGTTTACAGGAAATTGATGATGCTAGGGATTGAGGATGCTAATGATGGTGGAGAGAGAGAGAGAGAGATTTGAAATTCAGACACCATATTGCAAGACTTTGCAAAATAACTCAAGGGATTAGTTAGATGTTGAATAACACATTGACAAGTAAAGATAGGGAGGTTATTATCCTTCTTTATAAGGCTATGATTCAGCCACATGATGACTACTGTGTACGAATTTGGTCACATGCATTTCTTGGAGATCACCAGGTGGTAGAGAGGATTCACAGACAAGTGACCAAGCTGGTGACAGGGTTGTGGAATGTTCCCTATGAGGATAGATTGAGAGTGTGTGGGTTGCAGAGTTTAGTTATCAGGTGGAGTAGAGGGGATATGATAGAAACTTATTACTAAAGGGATTCTATAAAACTGACACAAAAGAAATATTTCAATACATGGGGGAGTAGAGGGGAAAACATGGGAATACTTGGAAGTTGTGTAAGAGTGTGGTTAGTAAGGGTGTGCAGACCAGGTTCTTTACTTAGAGAGTGGTGAATGAGTGGAATGGATTGCCAGAGATGGTTGTGAATGCCCCAACAGTGAATAGGTTTAAGAAGATGTATAATAGATATTGTGGTAATAGATAGAGTGAGTCTCCTGTGATAAGTCTTTTGACTCCATGGACTACCCTTATAAACAATAATAATAAAATTATCAGTTGCAGAAAATACATGGTCACATTTGCTCATAATGTACTCTGGATGCTGCGGGTTCGAATCCCACATAGGCATGGATGTTTGTTATGTCCTCTCCCAATATGGACTGGGTCACCATGGGAGTAATAGACCCAAAATCTCCCACAATGGGAGAGGCCTTCACTCCGCATTGGATAGAAAAATAGGCTGAAAATATATGTTTATATTAATTTTAATATAAAATTATCATTTTATATTAATAATAAAATAGTTTTATTATTATTTTTATTATTTATATGGGTAGTCCATGGAAAAAAATTAAGAACAACACAATCACAAGATGATCACAAAAGGAATACATGGATAGGAAGTCAAACCCAAGTGTCTGACATCATAGGAAGAGTGAAACATCTAAAGTGGGAATGAACTGGGCATATTGCTCGAAGAGAAGATCGATGATAGAAAAAAGAAGTACTGGATTGGATTCCACGAGAGGAAAAAAACCACGACTCCGACCTAAATCAGTGGACTGATGATATCATCAGATTTTGCAGGAGTGACATAGGAAAGGAGAGCCATGGACAGACAGTTCTGGAGTAATCCTGGAAAGGCCTTCATCCAGCAGTGGATCGACAATGGTATATATAATATATATATATATGTGTGTGTGTGTGTGATAATGATATATATATTATAAGAGGGTGTGCTGAAAAGTTGTGATAATCAACATGAAGGAATTGAGGTAGAACCATGTAACTTACACATTATTTTATATATTCCCCACGAAGTGTGATACACTTGTTACAATGCTGCTGCTGCATCATTTGCATTCCTCTGAGAAAAAATTCTTTCCCTTATTTCAAACCAGAGCTGCAGATATGACTTCATCATCTCTGGTAAATTTTGTTCCTTTCAAGTGTTTCTTGAAATTTGGGAATAGGAAATAGTCAGATGGTGCCAGGTCTGATGAACAGGGCAGATGAGGCAAACATTGAAAGTCCAAGTTGTTCATTGTCTGTTTGGGTTTCATGAGAAGTATGAGTAGGTGCATTGTGTTGCAAAAGCGACATGCCTCTGCTCAGTTTCCTGTGGTGTTTTTCCTTCAGTATTTCCTTCAATTCCTTCAGAGCTGTTGAATAAATTGCTGCTGTAACACTTTCACCTTTTTAGAGGTACTTGGTAAGGGTGGATGGCAGCAAGGGTGGCCTCTTGTGGTAATGGGGATGACATCAGGTAATACTGAGTCCAGTGGGGATAATGATAGGAATAGAAGCAGTGACATCTTTATGCTTTATAATAATGCCAGAAGTATCTGAAATAAAGGAGATAAATTGGTGGTTCTGATAGCATCAGACTGGCCAAAGATTATTGGGATCTCAGAGATGTGGTTGACAGATGATATAATATAATAACAGGAATTAAAATAGCAGGGTACAGCATTTTTTGGCAGGATAGGAAAGGAAAACGTGATGGTGGAGTACTGCTTATGATAAGTGATGACATGTCCTCTAAGAGGGGGAGGCTTTGGAAGGCAGTGACACTAATGGTCAGGGCCACGCTAGGAATTTTGCCGCCCCTTCTCCCTTATTTTTCGTATAGTCGCCCCGTGTAGCATATTTTGCCGCCCCTTCTCCCTTATTTTTCGTATAGTTTATGCCAACTTTGCCGCCCTCCAAAAAACTTGCTGCCCTGTGCAAATGCACGTCTTTCGCCATCAGTAGAGCCGACCCTGCTAATGGTTTTGAAAGCAGTTTTTATGGTGTGAGATAGAAGTGGCCAAGACATGATGTTTAGTAAGGTGTTGCTACAAGCCAACGAGCACAGAGGGTGGGGAGCAGGAGATGTTTAGGCAGTTGAGCTTGGCAAGTGCAAGAAGAATGATTATTATAGGTGATTTTAACTATAGCAGTATAAGCTGGGAAGAGGAAAATGCATGTAGTAATAAGGGAATGGAATTTCTAGAATTCTTGAGGGACAAATGTCTTAGGCAACATGTAATAGAGGGAACAAGAGGTTCAAGAGTTTTGGATTTGGTCATAGCATCAGAAGAGCTCAGATCACATCTCTCCCACCAGTTGAAGAGAGTGACCATGTGGTTCTGACTTAGAAAATGAATAGACAAGCAGGAGTATCAAAGAAAAGGGAACATATGTGGAATTACAACGCAGATGATTATAATAGTCTTAGGTATCAACTTGGGGCTGTTTCATGGAGGGTGGAATTGGAAGGCCAGGATAACATTAGTGCTTGGGAAATTGTGAAGGAATATTGGTTAGGCAGCAATAGTAAGCTGTATATCACGAGTGAAGAAGAGGACACAGTTTGGTGTAAAGTGGATGATAAACAATATCAAACAGGAACTGCAGGTGAAAAAGAGATTATGGAAGAGATATAAGGAGAGGGGGTGGAGAGCAGATGCACGAAGAATATAAAACACAAGCCAGGAGAGTGACTAGTATGGTGAGGAAGGCAGAACTGGAATATGAGAAGAGATTGGCACTAAGATCCAAAGAAAATCCTAGGGAATATTTTAGCTATGTGGCTAGTAGGAGGAGAAACGATTGTGGAAGAATGACATTGCAGGATAAAAATGGGAATAGAGTGACTGATGCAGAGAATATAGTGGAGTTGTTCAATGAGCACTTTATTGGAGTATTTCATCCTGGAGAAGAAGGTTTCAATACTAGAGGGATAGGGCAGGTTTGGGGTTTAGAGGTGCAAGAAGAGAGAGTGTTCCAAATACTGAGTACTCTGGATGTCAGTAAAGCTGTGGGACTGCATGGTATTCACCATCGGTTTTGAGAGAATGATGTGCTAAAGAACTGACAGCTCTGCTGACCTGGCTTTTCAATGAAAGTCTGGCTATGGGAAAGGTACCTGAGGAATGGAAGGAAGATAAGATAGTGCCATTGCATAAGGGCAGTAGCAGACTGTAAGTGTCTAATTATAGGCCGGTTTGTGTATCATCAGTAGTTGTTAAGGTCTTGGGAAAATTAGTGAGGGACTATATACAGTGTTTGGCAGACAAGGGTAATGTTATCTGTGAGAATCAATATGAATTTATTAATCTGCGCTCTTGCTTTAGTAATATTATTGCCTTTTATAATAGTGACAAGAGCAGTTGATGAGGGGAAAGGCATATACTGCCATTTTTTTGGATTTTGCAAAGGCATTTGACAGGGTGCCACATGATAAGCTGATATTTAAGTTTCAGCACATGGGTTTAAATGTCAGGTTAGTCAACTGGATTCAGGTGTCTATCTGATAGGTATCAGAGAGTTGCGTATGGTGGGGCAATATTAAGGAAGCAGAAGGTTACAACTGGGGGGTTCCACAGGGCTCAATACTGGGACCTGTATTGTTCAACCTTTATAGTAATGACATTGTCAATGGATTGCAAGTGGATATTCAGTTGTTTGCAGATGATGTGAAGCTGGGAAGGGTTGTCAGTAATAGTGCAGATGTGGCAGCTATGCAAGAGGATTTGAATAATCTAGACAGATGGGCAAATGAATGGGGGTATCGGTTTAATACAACAAAGTATAAAGTCTTAAAGTTCGAGATCCGTTGATGGGAATCTGCATACTCGATTGGAGGAGCTGTACAGGAGGAAGTAGGGGGAGACAAGACATTTGGGGGGGGGTGATGATTGATAGAAAATTGAAATTCAGGGAGCATATTGCAAAGATGGTGAAGGTAATCTAGAGGATTGCTGCAATACTGAGAAGGATGCTGACCAGCAGAGATAAAAGAGTTATCATCCCATTGTATAAGACCCTGATCAGACCACTCTTGGACTATCGTTCTCAAATTTGGTCTCCAGGATTTGAAGGAGATAAATTAACTGTGAAAAGGGTACAGAGGCAGATAACAAAGATGGTTTCAGGACTGTACAATATCAGTTATAAGGATTGGCTGATGGAATGTGGACTGCAGAGTTTTCTGGATAGAAGAAGAAGAGGTGATATGATCGAGACTTTTAAACTGTTGAGAAGCAGTTACAGGGTGGACATTGGGGAGTTCTTTCGCTTGGTGGAACAGCAAGAAGGAGCGATGACAAGGGAGCCATCCCTGGAAGTTATGAAAGGAAGCTGTGAGCAAGAGGGTGAGGAGTGGTTTATTTGCATGGAGGGTGGTTGAACTGTGGAATGCATTGCCTAAGACAGCGCTTCCCAAACTGTGGTCCGCGGCCCCCTTGGGGGCCATAGGTTTTGTTGAGGGGGGCCGTGAAATAATGAAAACAAATTTAAAATGTTTTAAGACTAAGTAGATTTCTTTTATTTTAAAATAAACGTATTTAACTTTTATTATTTACTATTTCTTTTTTGTTATTTTTTATATTTTAATGCAAAAATTCACACATTGGTGTTGGTTCACAAACTTTGCTTCCTGTGTATTTCGGCGCTTAATGAATATTAGTAAATATTGCTTATTCATATGTTTCATTTCAAAGCAGTGGTTAATTGTATTTACTTCGAATGCTCTCCAGGGAAGCTCCAAATCTTCCTGTCCCTTTCATCACACGTTTGTAATTAGGGACTATTGATATTGACTATCAATACATATCAAAACTCGTTTTATGTTATCACTGTCATCCGAGCTAGTTTTCTGTTACCAATAAAAGTTTCGCATATACTTCACACATGAAAAAAAGCTTAACAAGTTCATGTAGGGAGATAGTAACTTGCTTGTAGTGGTAAACAACACCCCTCCCTAACAACCACTATATTGCAGAGGCAATAAAAACAAGTACTTTTATTAGGCCAGTGAATAAGGTATGAGGAGTCTGTGTAATATATTTCTCAACAAATAGTGCAATTAGAGACAACTGGGATAAAAACACACTAATTAATGAATCACATGTCCCCTCATACAGCATAGTTTCAGTCTATACAGAAACTATGCTGTATAGACTGAAACAAAACTATATGTTGCATGGGCAAACACAGTATCTAACTAAAAACTATTGTTATTAATTAGATGTGTGTGAGTTCAATTTCCCAAGGTAGCAATAAAATTCAACCGAACGTGTTAAAATTCGTAAAAGTGTTAAAAGTAAGTAATATGTGTGTGTGTGTATATATATATATATATATATATATATGCTTTTATCTTTCGGTTGCGCGATCTTTTGTTAATACCGCACCAATCATATGCACGTTTTAATAACCTGCCTTTGCTGTCTGTTTTGCGTTAGGATTAATTACCTTAAAGGGAGAAAAGTCACAAAAGAGAAAAATGTTCCTGGTCCGGGGATTCCCTTATTCCCTTATCAGGTAATATTCACTAATTTCATGTTATCAGTCTGTGGTGTGCCAGTATCGGTAAGTGGTAATATTATTTGATCTATTTTACGTTAAAAAATTTAACCCTGAGATGGAGAAGTGGCTGAAAAAAATAAAAAAAAAATTCCCGCGAACAATCAGAAGAAGCAGAAACAGACTCAAAAGAAGGACAGTATTTCATATTTTACCAGAACAGCCCGCATCGTCTTCAGAACCAAACGGTAAGAGGCAAAAAATGTAATCAATGCATTTGATTTTTGCAGTATTCGCTGTGTATGTTTTGTATTGAATATAAATACAATAAATATTATAGTAATATATCTCTCTATTACGATTTTTTTCGAGGGGGGCCGTGAAATATTTTAATTTTTGCAAAGGGGGCCCTGCCATCCAGAAGTTTGGGGAGCACTGGCCTAAGAGAGTGGTGAGAGCAAGAACGGTCAGTGAGTTCAAGGAGTGGTAAGATAGACTTTCTGTTTTCTAAGAAGGATCTCCCACGATGAGTCTCTTGACTCCATGGAGGCCTGAATAATAATAATAATAATAATATCCTAAAAGACAATGGCAAGAACCTTCCCTGCTGACTTTTGGGTTCGGAACTTCTTTGGCCGTGGAGAACCTTTCTGTCTCCACTCCATTGACTGTTGTTTGGTCTCTCAGTCATAGTGATGAACCCATGTTTCATCCACAGTCACAATATGAGTCAAAAAATTTGCACCTGATTTCTCATAATAACCCAAAATCCCTTGAGATTACAGCACAAATTCTCTCTTTTGATTGGCATTCAAACATTTGGGGACCCACTTTAGTAAGAGCTTCTGCATGTCCAAATGTTGTTGGATAATGACCCTATTTCAGTCCTGAATATCCCCATAGTCTTTGCAATGATTTTGGCTGTATTTGTCTTTCCTCAAAGATCATGGCATGCACTGCATCGATGTTTACAGATGTGATCGCTGTGGAAAAGGTCTTCCTGACCTTATGTGGCACAGTCCACTAAAGTCTCATATAAAGTTTGATGAATCTCAGTTGCCGGCTTTTCTTGCAGCATGAGAAACTTGATGATGGCCTACCTGCACCTCTGTGTGTTCGAATTTCACATTTCAAAATTTTTCTTTTCAAAACCTCTCGCTTGTCTTCTTATATATCCTAAAAGAAAAAGAACAAATTATTGAATTTGATGAAACATGAGGGTTAAAGGGTTTTTAGATGTGTTCTTTCTTGTTCTAGGCGTTTATCAGAACTTTTCACCACTCCATATATCTACTCTATATATATATAAAAAGATTAGCCAAAATTTGAAACATTTTTATTTCGTGTTTTTTGTCTCCAGCTTACCAGCCTGAAACTCGGGGGGTTGAGCGCCATAGACGCCGGGGGGGGGGGGCAGAGCCCTCCTAGTATATATTATATATATAGTTGACCCTTGAATAACGCGGAGATTAGGGACGACGACCCCCCCTTCTAAAATCCGAGTATAATTTTTGACTCCCGAAAAACTTAACTACTAATAGCCTACTGTTGACCAGAAGCCTTACCGATAACATAAACACTCGATTAACACATATTACATATTTTGTATGGTATGTATGTATTATATACTATATTCTTAGAATAAAGTAAGCTAGAGAAAAGAAAATGTTATTAAAGGAAATCATAAGGAAGAGAAAATACATTTACAGTACTGTACTGTACTGTATTAATTGATACCGTAAGTTTACATCTGTTTACAAGATGAATCATCTGTCTGTCAGTAACTATATCAATATTGTTTTATACAAGATGAATCGTCTGTCTGTCAGTGACTATATCAATATTGTCTTATATGTTACAAAACACTGTAGATGTTGTACGTATTACTAACACTAGACTTCAAAAATGAAAAGATAATGTGTAAAAGAAGTTCATATTTATTTACAGGTATAATGATTCATGCACTTATACCGAAGAAGCACTTTTCAGTTTTCATGATGGCAAGGCGTGTGGGATAAGAATTTTAGCTTTGGGGAGATGGATGTGTTTTCTCAGTGCTTATTATCACAAGTTTTGTTTGTGCCAGTAACGTGACGATTCATCGGCACAGTTTCTTTCCCTTATTCTAGGAAGGTAAGAGTTTTGATGTTTATTAAGTTTCTTCAGGCCCTCTCCTGTTCCCTGTCCTGTGTCCAGTAGTTGTCTTCCACCTTTGGAAAGGAGATTTCTATTGCCAGTTTACACTTGACGGTCGGAAGGGAGAAGACAGGTCCTTTTCCATATAACAAAGTTTAGGCCTAATAATAGTTTAGGCCATACGAAGACCTCAATTTTAAAGAACATTTAGCTATATTCAGACACATAGGCAACCTACTTCATACCAAATGGTCAGGAAAATTCGAAATTCATCAGATCAAAGAAATAGAAATAGAGGATCCCCAACCCTCTGAACTTCACACTAGTTTCTCCCAAGACAGCACCAGCAAGTTAACAACAACAGTTGATGATATTTCCTATGCAGATTCTAGCGAGTATCAGGTGTTCATCAGGAAGAAGAGAAAGAAAGAATCTACAGCTGCAGAACCTGAAATACCCCCTCAGAACTTAGACCCCTCAGCAACAATGGACACTACAGCTCAAACTGAAAGAGTAGCAGAGACAGATACAATGGCACAGCCCAAAGAAAGAATTTTTCCAGTGATTTTAAGAACTAAAGAAAAATGGTTATCAATCACAGAGTTGATGAAAAACCACAACATCAAATTCACTTTGGCTAGGAACACCAATGAAGGAGTCTGGATTCGCCTGAAGGTGCATCAGACTACTGGCTGCTCACCAGACTTTTGGATGAATTGAAAGTCCCATACCACACATTTCAGCTTAAAAGCAAAAAAAACCTCAAAGTAGTCATGAGGTTTAGTAGAAACTATAACATCTGAAGAAATAGCCACTGACCTCAGATCGCAAGGATTAGCGCCAATAAAAATTTTGTGCATGTACAGAGTAGACAAGCACCCCATGCCTCTGGTCTTAGTGGAGATCAGTAAATACCAAAGAGAAATTTACGACCTTAAGACTGTCTGCAACTTAGTTATCAAGACTGAACCCCTTAGAAGGAAGACATCTGCTGGACAATGCCACCGCTGTCAAAAGTATGGGCATACGCAGAAACTTTGTAGAGCAGAATACAAATGTGTTAAGTGCGGTAATAATCATCCCTCGCATACATGCGTCAAGCCAAGAACCATGCCCAGTCAACTACAAGGGTTGTTCACTCCACCCATCTAGCCTGACAAAGACTAGGGAGGCAGTAGCCCCACCCACTCAGAAGCGCGTCATACAACCTGCATCGTAAATTAAAGTGCCGACTATTACACCCGATAAATCATATGCCTCTGTGGTTTTCTCACGCTACAAACCAACAGAAACCATACCAAGCAGTCAAAACTCTGTCACAATGCTTGCCGCCATTTTGGGAGAAATGCTAACAGATTTCTTAAAAATACCCGTCATAATATTCTCAATGATTAATGGATAATTCGGCCATCACAATAAATTCCATACAGGTTGCATTATGGAATGCTAATGGGCTCAGTAACAACATTATAGAACTTCAATAATTTGCTGATCACTTCAAAATTGTATCTTCTTAATCAATGAGACTCATCTGCTGCCCTGTGATAATCCCAAGCTGAGAAATTACTCATTAATCAGAAATGACAGGCTCAATGCCAGAGGTGGTGGTACTGCAATCTTTGTCAAGAAAAACATCCATTACAATGAAATAAAAAAGATCCCTACAACTAATCTGGAAAAAACTTGCATAGAAATTCACACCAATAATGCAGGCATTTTAAAAAATATTCAGTTTATAACCCTCCAGGCAAAACTCTGTTATAGTCTGATCTTTCCCAGTTGCTTGACACTATTGAAGCAACAATAGTGGCAGGAGATCTAAATTCAAAGCATCCCTTATGGAATAGCAGGTGTTCCAACTACAACGGAAAAAATCCTTCACAATTTTGCTAGGCTGAGAAACATTGTTATCGCAGGTCCGATTGAACCAACACACTATGGAACACACGGAAGGCCCGATGTATTGGATATAGCTATATTCAGAAGCACATCTCATCAATTCAAGCTGTAAGTGGTTAACGACCTCAGTTCAGACCACAACCCGGTACTTTTAAAACTGGGAGAGGATCGGGAGCTCATTCCCAGTCAGTCAGTTATTTACTAATTTCACAAAAATCAAGGCTACAGTCAACACTATCATAGATTCAGTACCAATCTCCTCCCGTGAAGAAATTGATGTGGTAGTCAACAACCTGGAAAGCAAAATTCAAACTAGCTTAACTGCAGCCTCTTCTATTTCCACACCAGCTCAAGTAAACCTACTTCCAAAAGAAATCCTTGCTCTAATCAGAAACAAAAACAAAATCAGATGCCGATTTCATAACACGCTATCTCCTCAGGACCGCCGAGAGATCAATAGAGCATCAAATTTACTTTGTTGTGTACTAAAAGACTACAGGAATCAGCAATGTGGAAAGAAAACTTTGTTCCCTGAAAGCTGAAGATAACTCTTTATGGAAACTGGCAAAAGCTCTCCGTACAGATTGTTCCAACATCCAGCCCATTCTTGGAGAAAGAGATATGGTTTACAGGGACGATGAAAAGGCAGAGGCTCTTGCAGATGCATTGGAACTTCAGTGCAGTCCTAACTACGTGTATGCGGACTTGCCCTTCATTGAGAAAATCCACCGACGTGTTCGCACTGCGCTCTGTCAACCCTGCAGCCATGAAAATATTTGAGATACCTCGCCCAAAGAAGTCTACTCAATAATTAGAAAACTTAATAACAAAAAGGTCCCAGGTCCTGATGAGATTACTAATAAGACAATTAAGGCCCTTCCGCACAAAGCAGTCATGCATTTGGTGGCCATTATAAATGCAATACTTAGATTAAATTATTTTCCCACCCCCAATGGAAACAAGCAGACATAATCCTCATTCGTAAGCCTGGAAAAGCACCTCAATTACCACAGAGTTACAGACCCATCAGTTTCCTATCATGTTTGGGGAAAATTGCAGAAAAAGTCATTTTAAATCAACTTCAACGTCCCTAGCATGACATCAACCACTATAGCTTGCTATGCGGACGACATGGCAATTGTGAGCAGATTTCTCAGACCGAAATTAGCTACACAGTGCTTACAAACCGCAGCAACAAACCTAGAAAAATGGAGAATAGCTGTGAATGCTGACAAAAGCACTGCCATTCTCTTCACAAGACAGAAGGCATCCCACTACGGAGAAGTCAAACTTTTCAACACAGCTATCCCATAGAAATCCAGCACCAAATATCTAGGTATTCAACTAGATAACCGTCTCAACTTTAACCCTCACATCGATATGCCTGCAGCAAGTCAAACTCCGCAATTATGCAACTTTACTCTCTTCTCAACTGAAGAAGCCATGTCAGCACCGAAAACAAACTGCGAATCTACAAAGTAATCATTAGACCTACGTTAACTTACGGATCACCGGCTTGGGGTCATACCTCCCCTAACAATATCAAAAAACTACAAGTCATCCAGAACAAATGTCTCCATATGATATTCAATGCTCTGTGGTTCGTCAGGAATTTTCTCCTCCACCGTGATACTGTCATTACATATTTCACCAAAGCAGCTATTCATCCCAATCAACTCATTTGAGAGTCATCTAATTACAATGAAAACGATAGGTGGAAACACAAGCGGCCTTGCTCATCGGTACAGATGCTCCCACACTGCCCTAAAATGGGTGAGCCAGGTGCTCGATAATCTCTCATTAATGTAAGCCATTTTTCATAGAGATGAAGGGATTATAATCAACGGGAGTGAGATCCATCCAGCCACAAAAGTTAACAGTAACCGAAGAAGCACCAATATGATTGCTTTATAGTAGCCTAGTGCAATTCATGGTAGCATAACCTATATACTAATGAATGAATCGTTATAAATTTTTTATTTTATGCTAATTAATTAATTCAACTAATTAATAACAGTTAATTTTATGCATCGAGATTTAATACTGCATCTTTTCATTTGTTTACATTTCTGAATTGGATCAGATATATTCTGTTGACTTGTACTGATTTGACTAGTCATTGTGTGAGTGATTATGATTACAGTTTGTTGATCACGAATTCGTTTTTTGGAATTTGTGTAGTGCATAGAATGATTTGAGGTAGTGTTGTTATCTGATGTGTAGTTCTGGTAAGTACTCTAGGTAAGTACTTTACTTCAGAAAACTGTACTTACAATGAAAGCGATTTACTAAGCCTAATGTTTGCTTACGTTACATACCGTCGTTAGATTCGTCATTGTTGGCTTTTATATATATATTATAAACAAAAGATTATTGACTATCGTAGTGCTGTCATCACCATGAGTGAGGAGGAAGATGATGCTTATATTGAATCACTCAACAAAGGACAGGTACTCAGCATTCTCAAAAAGAAAAAAGTCAAACGCGAGTGGCCCAGATCCTTAATTTCTACTCCTTGCCAGGAGAAGTTGAGGAGGGAGAAGACACTGCCCAGATGGAGGAGAAGCTGGATTTGGTGATTTCCTCTCCCCCAGACTTTGAAGTGGTCCGTGTGCGCAAGAAGCGCAAAACCAGCGACGCAGAACCTCCCATGGATTCCAGTATGGAAGATGACACTCCAAGTTCCATTACTCAGCCTTGCCCAAAGAGAGGGTGCCACCGATTGTCCTCTGGGAAAAGAAAAAATGGACACCCTTAAGGTCCACCATGACAAACCTACAAATAAAATATATCTCGGCTAAGAACATGGATGATGCCATCAAAATCCATCCTGCTACTGTGGACTATAGAAAACTGACCAAAGAGTTAGATTCTAGTAATACTCAATACCACACTTTCTCTCTCGGCTGGGAGAGGAATCTGAAGGTGGTCCTCTGAGGTGTCACACAGGACATAACTACAGATGAAATAGAGGCCGACCTGCCACCTATTAAGATCAGTATGATGACTAGAGTGGACAAAAGCCCTATGCCTTTTGTCTTTAGTGGAGTGGAGTTTAGTGGAGATCCATAGAGCTTACAAAAATATTTATGACCTAAGATCAGTCTGTGGGCTCTGGATCACCCCAGAGCCTCTGAGGAAGAAAGCTTCAACTGGACAGTGTCACAGGTATCAAAGATTTGGCCATGCTCAGAGACTCTGCAAGGCAGAGTATAAATGCCTGAAATGTGCAAAGAGCCACCCCACTAACACCTGCACAAAGCCAAACACCAACTCCGGCTAGTTTTGCAAACTGTGGTGGCCCTCACCCAGCTAACTATAAAGGATGTATTCAACACCTGAATAACAGATGCTCCGAAACAAACAGACAATCTGCTGCTTCTATCAGCTCATGAACACCTATACCTCTGGCACCACACTCTCACAGTGTTCAACAATATGTTACAGAAGTCCCACCACTGCTGTTTGAGACCACTAAGAGAACAAACTATGATTCTTGCCTCCCAATGGGAGGCAAGAACCTATGCCAAAATGACAACGAAGGAACAGAATCAGAATCAATCAGCAGCGCAGTCAAGCTTGACAACTGTCATTACTGCCTCGCTGGCAAATATGCTACATGATTTCAGTAGGTCCAATCCTTCACCAGCTGCTAAAAAAGATTCCTATATGAAACACGATCAATCCTCTCAGCACTTATTGATGAACAGGAATAAACTAACTCCAGACTCTTTACAGATTGTGGTGTGGAATGCCAATGGCCTCAAACACAAGATTATGGAGCTCCAAGAGTTCACTCAGAGACTTCAGCCAGACGTTGTTTTGAAAAGTGAAACACACCTGAGGTCATTGGATAGCCCCACAATTAGGGGATATCACCTCTACAGAACTGACATGCCAAATTACAGAGGTGGTGGCACTGCAATCTTCATTAAAAATTATATCCAACACCATACAGTGAACAACCCCCTAACCACTAACTTCGAGGTTACTGGTGTGGAGGTTCTTACTAGCTCGGCTGGCAGACTGAAAATTTATGCTGCACATGTATCTGGATGCCATCCTAGATGCTAGAGAGCCCATCATTATTACTGGGGACTTGAACTCCAAATACTCTGCATTGAATTGTAGAACCTCAAACAACAACGGCGCATCCTCGCCAACTACACAGGATTCAATTGCACTTTCGTCGCAGGCCCCACTGAACCTACTCATCACAGCCCGAATGGCACTGCTGACATCTTGGATACAGCCATCCTGCAAAATGTTAAATTTCAATATAATTTAAGAACATTAAACGAGTTGTCATCAGATAATGATCCAGTGCTATGCTATTACAGCTAGGAATGCAACATAACCTGTCCCCCCCCCCCTCACACTCATTCACATCCTGGGAAAAATTAGCAAAAGCACTCTCAGAGTTCATTGGCCCTGTTCCTCCTATAAGGTCAAAGCAAGAAATTGAAACAGCAGTCAAAAAGTTTGCTCAGCAAATCAATGCAGCCATAACGTTACCTCTTATACAACCTGCTCCACAACAAATCGGTTACCAGAGGATATTATGAACCTGACCAGAGATAAAAATAAAGCTAGAAAAAGATTTCATAATACTTGTGTGCCTCAAGACAAAAGAATTCTTAACAGATTAAATGGAGCTGTGAGAGATGCCCTCAAAGCCCACAGGGATCGGCTGTGGGAGGATAAGTTGGCTTCCTTCTCGCCTGCAGATCACTCTATTTGGGGACTCTTGAGGAACCTCAGAAACAAAAACAAATCTCTTCCTCCTCTACATTCGTACCTGGGCCTTGTGCACATGGATGCAGAAACCATTGCAAAAAATTTAAAAGGGCATTTTTGACCTGCTTATGGAAATTTAAATTTCAACCACTTGTATAAAATGCATCATCATGTGAGACATGTACTAAAACTTCCTGATGCCTGTACTAATCAAATCTTCCCTACTTCACCAGCAGAAATCTATGAGATCATTAAGAACGTTTAACAACAGAAAAGTTCCTGGTCCAGATAGCATCACCAATAAAGTCATTGAACTACCACCCCGCAGAAGCATTGTGCACCTTACCAACATAATCAACGTGATCGTTAGATTCCGATATTTCACTTCCCTGTGGGAAACTGCTTATATAACCCCATTCATAAACCAGGCAATGACCCACATCTATCACAAAATTATTGTCCCATTAGCCTGATTTCAAACCTGGGAAAGATTGCTGAAAGGCTCATCCTCACCAGACTCCAATCAACAGTAAATAAGCTGAATATTCTCCCAAATGAACAATTTGGATTCCGTCAACATCACAGCACCCTTCAACAGATCCATAGACTAATAACTGAATATATTACCACAGGCTACAATTGGCATCAACTTACCGGAGCTGTCTTTCTGGATATGGCCAAGGCCTTTCATAAGGTGTGGCATTATGGTCTGCTTCACAAGCTCATCGCCTTTCACATTCCACTACATATGGTGCAGTTGATGCAGTCATACCTCAGCAACAGATTTATGCAGGTCAAGATAAACGGAACTATATCTACCAAGGGCCCCATTCTGGCTGGGGTTATTCAAGGATCTTTACTGGCCCCAATTCTGTTCTTGATATTTATGGCAGATATTCCACACAATCCAATGTCATCTATCTTGGTGCTCTACACTGATAACACAGCGATACTAACCAGATCTCTTTGCCCATACTTAGTCACCAAAAAACTCCAAGAAAACCTACAAATATTAGAAAAATGGTTCTTCAGTTGGAGATTACATGTAAACCCCTTGAAGAGCATAGCTGTGCTCTTCTCCAAAAGAACAGTATCTCGTACAGGGGACATCTTCCTGTTTAACTCCAAAATTCCTTGGGAAATCATCAGATACCTTCGTGTACTGCTGGACAAAACACTAACCTTCAACCACCACATCAAGGACTCATGTGCAGAGGCATCAAAAGCCATTGCCCTGCTCTATCCCCTAATAAACAGAAAAAATAAATTACACACCAGAATCAAACTGCTCTTCTACAAACTGATGATTCGTCCGATAATCACATATGCTTCGCCAGCATGGAGCCATACCACTGATACTAATATCCTCAAACTGCAGTGAGTGCAAAACAAGTGCCTTCGTATGATTCTGAACGGCCAATGGGTTGTGAGAGATGTTTCACTTCATTGGGACACCGACATCCCTTATATCTGCTCTTTCCTTCAGTCTCTTGCAGTATTTCCTAAAAACGTCTACACATCCCAATCTACTAGTGCAACAAGCTGCTGACTATGATGAAACGGATCTCTACAAACTCAAAAGACCTAAAGCCATCCTGATTTCAATAAATGATCTATGATCCCCTTGCCCTCTCAGGTAGAGCATATTGCTCATAAACTTTTTCCTTCACTGTATCCATTCAGACAGCAGGGAATATGAAAAGCATCTTGCTTCACCCTTGGAGTCAGTAAAGTTAAAGTTGAAGTTTACATTTCTAGACACTGTAAATGGCACCATGTACAGTCTGTAAATGTTTTTGTGCATAAGTTTTGATAAAATTTAACTTTTGATAATAGATTTATTATTATTATTGTATACTTTATGAAAGTAAATGATAAAATAGACTAGTGTCTACATGTATTTTATACAGCATTCATGACATAACTAACTTTTTCGTATTTTTTTCGATATTTCTAGGTTATGCGGTTCGTCTGCGAGTTTTTCAAATTTTCACAAATCTCCAAAACATTTTCCTGTATATTTATTCAAAAAACCGCGTATAAGTGGAACTGTGCAGTTCAAACTCTGGTTCTTCAAGGGTTCAACTGTGTGTGTGTGTGCGCGTGTGTGGGTGGGTGCGTGCGTGTGTGTACACAACAACAACCTATTGCTAATGAAGACCTCTGGAAAAGAACAAATCAGCAAGACTAGAAATCAAGAAACAAAAATTCAGATGGATTGGACTTAGGAAAGGTCACTAAGAAATCTGTCATGCAGTTCTGGAGTGAAACCCACAAGGTAAGGGAAAATTCAGCCACTGAATGAAATGTATGGTGGAGATCTGCTTTAATAAAATGAGAAGAAGAGTTTTGCTGAAATAAGGCCAATAGTGAGGATAAGGAACTGATGGAAAGGAAGTTTTCTATCAGTTCATTGCTAAAAGGAAGTGATGTAAATGACTGGAAGAGCACGAAGTGAGACTGAAGTGATTGTGAACAGAGATGAGAGTAGTGTGAAAGATGAGAATATGAAAGTTGGAGAGGAAAAATGGGAGAGTCAGGGGAGACAGTGTAAAAAGAGTGGATTTTGGAAGCAGTAAGAATGCATGTATGAGGATAGTCAGCATAAGAATGGGATGCATGGAGAGGAGATGAGTCTGGGCAGATATATGGGACTAAAGGTAAGGATTAACAGACGGTAGCAAGTTTAGAAAAGTCACAGATGAGGGTGAGGTGATATGGGTAGGACTAGTTATAGACCAAGCAATGAATTATTATGCTTAAGTGCTGCTGATGATAGCAGAAGAATTATGTTGTCTGCACAAGATTGAGGTATGAGGGGAAAATAGTGACAGTGGTTTTGAAGAAGTATGGGGGATGTGATTGAACTGATAGGATGAGATATTTAATTGAGTGTTGCTATAGGCCAAAGAATGTGGATACAAAGAAAGGTAGGTATAGGCAACTTGGCTATACCTACCTTCCTTTGTATCCGTCCTCCACATTTCCTGCCAACTGAATGGAGTGATCATTATAGGTGATTTTAATTATGACAATACTGACTAGAATAAAGAGATAGCATCAAGAAATAAGGAGAATGAATTTCTTGAGTTATTAAGTGATAGCTGTCTTAGGCAATATTAACAGTGGGCACATGAAGGTTGATCTTAGATCTGATCATATCACCAGAGGATGTGATTATGAATGTCTGATCTTCCCACTTTGGTGATATCACCTTGGTTGTAGTCATTTATATAAGAATTTCTGAGAAGGAGGGATATATATATATGTATTTCTGCATGGTTAGCCTAGTGGCTATGCGCTTCGCAACCATATGCTTAGGAAAGGAGTGTCCTGTTCGATTCCTGTCGCTGACATGAGGAGCTTAAGGAATCTTTCTCAGACATAGTCGGTCTTGGGCATTGACAGCAGGGTGTTTCCTCCTGCAAGCAGGCAAACGGGCCCCATGAACATATGCAGCTACAGCCATAGAATTTACTGAGAGGCATAGGGCTAGTCACATTATCCTCAGAATGAGTACGACTTAGAAGGGTTAAGATAGCTCTGTAACAGGCCAGTTGGTCTAACATGTAGAAGGGAGAAGAAGATATATATATATATATATATATATATATATATATATATATATATATATATATATATATATATATATACAGGGTGTTCGGGATAAATTTGACAGTTTCGTAAGGAAAAAGAAAATCTTCTTTGTATCTATTAAATTTAATGAATTGACAAAAAAACATTACAGGCAGAGTTAATTACAATACTATCAACAAGATTTACTCAAAATAACCACCATTAGCATCGATCACAGCTTCAATTCTGCTTCGGAACCTCGAACAAGCTGATGCTACAGTCTCCCTGGGAAGGGCCGCAAAAACTGTTTTAATTTTATCCATTAACTGGGCTTTTGTATTACTGGAAGTGCGATTGGTGTCTTTTTCAACTGCGCCCCATACAAAATAATCCATGGGGTTAAGGTCTGGGGAGTTTGGAGGCCAAACATTTGGACTGGTGAAGTCGTAGAAATTTTCAGACAACCATTTTTGACTTTTCCCAGAGGTGTGGCAAGGGGCCGAATCCTGCTGCCATACATACGGCCTACCATTGGCTACCCTTGTTATCCAGGGCTTGACTACAGTTAGCAACTCCACGAACAAAGCCCGAATTCCAATGCCAGGGTTCTTCAACACCTGTTCCTGCAGATCTGCGAGGAATTCTGCTGTACGAACGCAATCAGATCGTCTGCTAGGGATCTTTCTTCTTGCTACATCCTCGTAGTCACCATTGCAAGTCTCTAGTTCATGCCTGATTGTTTTTACTGTATTCAGGGAGCATTGGGCAGCAGTCGTAATATCCTTATTTTGATGGCGGGCACGAATCATCATGATACAAGTTATTCTCTTCCATGATTCAGGTGGGTTCCAGCTATCCATCCTTTCTGACATCTTGTATATGAATGAAGAAGGGTCCAAACTTTTAAATGAAGAGAAGTGTGTGTTAATACATGTAACTTACGGAAAAATATAATTAATTATAAATATGTCAAATTTATCCCGAACACCCTGTATATACATATACAGTGGTGCCTCGCAATTCGACACCAATCCATCGCCGAACTAATGTCGAATTGTGGGACAATATTTCCCATATAAGTCTATGGAAAATAGATTAATTCGTTGTCGGACTATCCCACTCCCCTGTTAGGGGAGTGGGAGAGAAATACACCCATATTATTTACTTTACTTTACGTATTTTACTATTGTATAACACACTAAATTACAAAATACACTATTGTATACACTATACATACAATCTGTTGAGACTTAGATGTTGGAAGGGAGTCTTCTTTATCCTGTTCTATTTCTTCTCGTCTCCTCTTTGCTTGAACAGGGATGAGGAAATGATCAAGGGTGGACTGTCTCTCTCTCTCTCTCTCTCTCTTTTTCAAGATGGTTTTGAAGTGATGCATGATGGTGTTGTTGAACAAGTCTGTCATTCTGCTCACATCAGCAGTGTTAGGGTGCCATTCCAAACAAACAGACTTCACCTTCTCCCAATGGAATAAAACTTCTTTAATGGCAGCTGTTGGTATCGGCCCTTTTTTCCCTGCTATCCTCTTCTTCAGGTGAAATTCCTCTTTCTCTCTCTCTCTCCCCCCTTTGTTTGCTGATTGCTCTAAGTTCTTCCATGGTCAGTTCATCATCGTGATCCTCCACAAGCTCTTCTACATCAGCCTCATCAACCTCTTTTATGGCGAGATTCTCCATCATCGAAATGATCTCTCGCATGGCTGCAGCTGCTTCTGATTCTCCAGCTGCTTGGTCTGCACTGTTGTCATCCTGAGAAAAATTAGGAACGAGTTTCTTCAACGATGCACGAAGGGTTCTCTGTGTCACTTCATCCACAGACAGTTTTAATAAAGGAAATGGCGTGGAGAATGTTGAACTCGGTCTTCCAGAAGTCCTTCAGTGTCTTTTCAAAAGAGTGAGTCACATCGAAAAGCTGTGAGAACAAAGCAAGAACTGGACATTGATGAAGTCAAAGTCAATTTCAAGAATATCTTCCAAGTTTTGAGGGTGGGCACTAGCATTGTCAAGGATCAGCAGTGCTTTCAAAGGCAAATTATTGTCAGTGAGGAACTTCTTTATGCTCAGGGCAAACACCTCAAAAATTCAATCTTTGAAAACTTGCTAGTCTACCCAGGCTTTTGCATTGGATTTCCACATCACTGGCAGTTTGGACTGAATGATATTCTTCCCAAAGCACTGAGGATTTTCTGAATGGTAGACCAGAAGGCTTTAGTTTAAAGTCTCCACTTGCATTTGCAGCCAATAACAAGGTAAGCCTATCTTTCAGAGGCTTATGTCCTGGGAGCTTCACTCCTTCTTGTGTGATATAAGTTCAATATGGCAAGCTTCCAAAATAACCCAGTTTCATCCCTGTTGCCTTTCTTCCTGATTAAATCTTCAAATTTTTTCACAAACCTTTCTGCAGTCTCTTTATCTGCACTAGCACCCTCTACACTATGGATACTTGTTCTACCTTGGAATGTGTGAAACTAGCCTCAACTTGCTTTGAATTCCTCAGTTTGATCTGAGGTACATCCTGGAGTTTTCTTCTGCAATTCTTCAAAAATTAACCTAGCCTTCTCACAGATCATTGCCTGAGTTACTGGATCTACCTTCATCTGTCTTTCTCTAATCCAGGTGATAAGCAGCTTTTCCATCCCTTCATTGACTGAAGATCTATTCTTGTCAGAAATCTTCATTGCACCAGCAGACACTCTAGCACCCATAATCTTCTCTCTCTCTCTCTCTGTTGCCAAAAAGTTGCCACAGTCGACCTAGGAAAAAAATACTCTTCAGCTACCTCTGTAATTGTTCTACCTATCTGTACTTTATCTACAATTTCTTTCTTCTCTATGCTCAACCAAGTGTGCTTCTTTCCTGAATTATTCCTCTGTTCACTTCTCTTTGGACCTATTCTTAAATTTCACTCAAAAAAACAATAACTGCGGATGCACAAAATTTTTACTTTCCAAAAAATGCAGAATTGAAAATCAGCACAAACAATATGAGCAAACATCAACACAGCCCAACAAGAAATGACAAATAACAAATGGCACTGCACAATTCGATGCACGTGCATGCGCCAGCCTGCTGCGAGGCACCACTGTATATATGTGTGTGTGTGTGTGTGTGTGTGTGTGTTTTATATATATATATATATATATATATATATATATGTATGGAACTGCAGGGCTGGTGATAATGAAAAGCATAGGAGACAGCTGGGAATTATAGGATGGAAAGAGGAGTTGAGTGGAAAGAAGACCTAGCAGCAGTATCTGAATACATTCCAAAAGTGAAAAGGCTAAAGAAAGTAGAAATAAAACAGATGAATGAAAGGATTAAGCACTGTGGATGCAACACAAGATGAATGTTGGTAATAATCATTCCCATAAAAAGTGAAAAGAGCAGGAAGTTGACTCGGTAAAAACAACAAAAGGAGTATGAGTAGAAATTAGCCAATCAAGTCAAGAAAAATGTGACTTAGTTCTTTTGATATGTGGCTAGTAGAAGAAACAGTGACTATGGGAGGATCATGTTACTTGATGATAGTGGCAACTGATGCAGAGGATATAGCAGAAGTGTTCGATGAGCAGTTTATCAGATTTTCATCCTTATGCATACGACATTGTGAGAACCAGAATTGTAGCGGTTATGGAAGAAGAACTGATGGTGAGTGAGCATGAGGTATATGAGGAATTGAGTAAACCTGATGTTAATAAGGCAATAAGACTTTGTAATATATCACTGTGTGTGTGTGAATTGAGTGTTAGAGAGGATAGCGAGGACTAGGACTCAGAATTTTAATAATGAAGTAGTCCCTCCTTGTCCACAGGGGATACATTCCAAGACCCCCCCCCCCCACAGATACTTGAAACTGCGGATAGTACCGATTCCTATATATATATATATACTATGTTTTTTTCCTATAAATACATACCTATGATAAAGTTTAATTTATAAATTAGGCACAGTAAGAGATTAACAACAATAACTAAAAATAAAATAGAACAGTTATAACAACATACTATAATAAAGGTTATCTGAATGGAATCTTACCAACCTCAGCATATATTTTTATTATTATTATTATTTATAATTTTATGAAGTCGTGAACTTTCACTTTTTCACTTAAAAGAAAGCACTTTATGGCTTCTCTTTGACATATCCGAATTTGTCAAGGAAACACTGCACTTTTGTTTCCTTGTCACACTGCTGGCTTGTTCTTTATACCGCTCATGTAACTGATTATTTTCATTATTTGCTGTACTGTCTACAAAGTACTTTCTTCCAGATTTCATGCTTAAACTCTCATTCATCCATTTTACACCTACCTTATTCAGCCTTTTGGCCTTTGGAATACATTTACACATTGATGCTGTTATGCATTTCTTTGTCAGTTCCCAAGCAGAATTTATTTCCTTACCACTCAACTCCTCATTCCATGCTATAGCACCAAGCTGTCTCCTACGCTTGTCATAATCACTACCCTTATAATTCCACATATATCGTTTCCTCACAGATGGCTGCATAAGTCTAGCTACAACCCAGGTGATCACTTCATGATCACTCTCACCAACTGAAGGAAAGTGTGAAATTCCACTCACAATTACATCTTCTGATAAAATGATCAGATTTAGAACACTCGATCTTCACATACCCTCCTTCATGTGCTGCCTGAGATAGTTATCTCTCATGAACCCAAGAAATTCATTTTCCTTATTCCCAAATGCTATCTCTTCATTCCAGTCTATACTACCTTAATTAAAATCACACATAACAATTACCCTTCCTTTATTCACTAATCCAAGCTGTTTATACATTTCTTCACCACCCTCCACATTCCTTGCCTATAGCAACATCCAACTAAATATGTCTTCCTGTCAACCTTCACGTTACACTACACTGCCTCACAACCATTGCCACTGGTTCATGTGACAATGGTTGTGAGGCAGTGTTCCTCTTTCATGTGTACCTTATGTGGACATAATTCCCCTGCTGTCATCTGCAACCTTCCCCCTCCCTTCTTATCCTTTCTATCCTCACGAAAAATATTGCATCCTTCTATTTCTATTCCTGTTTATTCAACCATGTTTCACTTATTCCAATGATTTTGGGGCAAATAAACTCAATCAGTGAATTGCCAGTCTGGCTGGCCGAGTGGTTAGCGTATCTGCTCCCCAGCCAAAAGCTGCCGGTTCGAATCCCGCCATGGGCATGGATGTTTGGGATTGTCTGTGGAAATACCAGTGGTGGTGGTCGGCAATAGATGGCGTTGGTGGAGATTGCGGTCAGTTGGTGGATTGTGAAGTAGTGGAGACAGAGGTGTAGAATAGATGCCCTCCCTCGATGAGTCTTTGGACTACTCCTTGGAGGTGACAAATAATAATAATAATAAAACTATTTCATCTCTCTTATTTTGATACCTCTAGCATTTGTAAACAAACACAGTAGTTCATTTTAGGTCTCTAACCAGTCCTCTCCAAGCCACTTGTTGGTTGTGATTTTCTCACCACACCTGTGCTTGCCCAATTATCTTATCATCACTTTCCATATATATCCGCTCAGTCTCAACTTTCTCCCACATCGCAATATGTTCTATGTTCATATAGACATATGCTGCCACCACTTTTAGCATCCCCTCTCCCCATGCATGTCCCCTATGCTCACTCGGGCTACCCCTAGTCCCTGGTCTCTTTTCATTTCTCACACTACCACTGTTTCCACTGTCAAGCACTTCTGTCTCTTCAATACCACTCTGCTAATTTTTCACTTTATCTCTTACTTCTGATCTCTTGCACACATCACATGTATTCCCATCTAGCAACACTTTCTCTAGTGTACTCACTTCAAATTCATTCAAATGCAACCCATCATGCCTGTATAAATCCATTCATCCCTCAAACACATGCTATACATTTACGAACTGTACTCCCTTCTCCCCAAACAGCTCCGCTAGCATACCATTCATGATCTAGGACATAATAATATTGGGATAGACTTAGTTTTAGATATGTAGATGTTTGCCAATGATGCAAAGTTAGAAAGAACTATGAGGAATAGAGCAGATATTGTGGTCTTGCAAGATGATCTCAATAGACTATGCAAGTGGGTGAAGCTATCAGTTTAATGTCACAAAATCTTGGAATTTGGTAGGCAGAGGTATCAATTAATGGGGAATTTTGAAAGAGATGGATAGTGAACAGAGACCTGAGGTTTAGGGATCACATTGCTAAAATTGTAAGAACATCAACAGATTATGGCAATAATGAGGAGTACCGTGATATAACTTCTTTGCTTCTGCAAAGAAGTTATGTTTCCTCTGTATATGGCCTTGATCAGACTGCATATGGACTACTATGTGCAGAATTATTCACCTGGTTTTCAAGGAGATGAGGATATTAGAGAGGTCCAGAGAAGGCTCATAAAAACAGTGTCAAGTCTATGAAATGTGCAATATAGGACAGGTCAAGGGAATGCAACGTGCAGGGTCTAGTGAATAGAAGAAGGAGAGGGAATATGATTGAGATATAAGTCAGTAAGAAGTTCTTTCCAGATTAATTTGGATGATATTTGTCACAGAGTAAAACAAATGGCAATCTCTGAAATCCCTGGTGAGCAGAATGCATTGCCTGAAAGTGTGGTAATTGCAGAAGCTGTGAATAGCTTTTAAGGCACAGTTTGATGATATTTTTTGCATGGGAAAGGTGCACAAGGAGTGGAAAGAAGGTAAGATAGTGTCATTGCATTAGGATGATGGTGGTGTTAGAATTGAAGTGTCGAACTATATACAAGGTTGCATTTCTTCTGTGGAGGTTAATATTTTAAAGAAATTAGTGAGAGATTGTATGCAGCATTAGGCAGCTGAGGATAATGTTATCTGTGAGGATAACATGACTTTGCTAAGGGGTGCTCTTATTTTAGTAATCTGATTGCCTTATCTAATACAGTAACAAGAGCAGTTGAGGGAAAGGCATATGCTGCCTTTTTTTTAAAACTAATTAATTATTTTTTTTTTTACAAAGACATTGTGCCACTCATTAAGCGGATGTTTAAGTGACAGCATATGGTTTCAGATATCAGGTCAGTGAATAAAATTGGTGATTGGTTATCTGATAGATACCAGAATGTTGTATACAAGGAAGCAGAAGGTTACAAGTGAGATTTCGCAGGGGCTCCATACTGGAACCTGTACTGTTTAACCTTTATATATCGAAAGTTTATTTTTCACTTGGTTAGAGTATAATAAATTTAGTTTAATCCTTTATCCAAGTGTGAGCAAACAAAGTTTGCACCTGAAAGTATCTTCAGGACTGGGGTAAGGTGGTACAACACCAGGGCACTCCTTGCAAAGGTGGAGCAAGCTACCAACACTCCTTACTCAGTATCTCCCATAATGCAAAACACATCTCCTTGTGGATATGTCTAATGTTATGCATTAAGGGAAGGGCCACAACCCAGACTAGTTTTGACCTTTATTGAGGGCTCTTCAGTGGGAGCCAGGCCCAAGTGGAGATACCATCTTTTATCTTCTGTGGCTTCATGGATGTCAGTCCCGTGGACTTTATTCCCTACATCGCTCTGAAATTCTCTGTTTAATGGAGAAATTTTTGAGCACTTGGCTCGCCCTTATTAGGGCTGTGTTGAAAGGTTTCAATCTGTGATCAAGGCCGCCTTTGGACGTGTATGTTTCCATCTGTCATTTTCATCATAGTTGGATGACTCACGAATGAGTAGGTTGGGATGGAGTGATGCTTGAGTAAAGTGCTTGGTTGCTATCTGGAGGAGAAATGTAGGTATGTCTTGCAGGTTTCCATCTTGATGGAGAATGGTGTTTCTTACAAACCATGGGGCATCAAAGATCATTCGGAGGCATTTGGTTTGGATTAATTGCAATTGTTTGATGTTGCTAGGAGAGGTGTGACTCCACGCTGGGGAACCATAAGACAATATAGGTCTGATGATTGTTGTATATTCTTAATTTGTTTTCTGGACTGACTTTGCTTCTGCAGTTGAGTAGAGGGTAGAGCTGAGCTATTGTTGAATTTGCTTTATTGCAAGCATGAGAGATGTGGGAGTTGAAACTGAGACGGTTATCTAGTATGATTCCCAGGTATTTTACTTCTGTTTGCCATGGGATAACAGTGTTGAACATCGTGATTGTTCCATGATGGTCTGCTTTCTTCTTTGTAAATAGTATGGCCGTACTTTTTTCTGCATTAACATCTATTCTCCATAATCGAAACCATTTTTCAAGATTTTTAGCTGCAGTCTGTAATCTTTGGGTGGCCAGGTATGGTTTGAGTGATCTGGTGAGTATTGCCATGTCGTCCGCATAAAATGCCATGGTGGTTGATGTCGTACTTGGGACATCAGAGATAAAAATGTTAAAGAGTAGTGGTGATAACAGGGAGCCTTGTGGGACACCTGTTGTGATTCTTCTTGTAGTTGATCTGAGTCCACGAAGTTTCACTTGAAATTTTCGGTCTTTTAGGTAAGAGTCTATGATTTGAATGAGGTTTAGTGAGTATTTTGCAGTAATTAGTTTGTGGATGAGGCCTTTGTGCCACACTTTATCGAAGGCCTTTGCCACATCTAGGAAGACTGCACCTGTAATCTGTCTCCAGTTGTATCCAATAGTGATGTATTCTATGAGTCTGTGGATTTGTTGGGTTGTACTATGTCCAGTTTTAAATCCAAATTGTTCTTTTGGGATTACACCTAGATTCTCTGTTTCAGTTTGGAGGCGTTTAAGAATTACTTTTTCTGCTATTTTCCCCAGGCTCGACAAGAGGCTGATAGGTCTGTAATTCTGGGGGAACTGGGGTGCTTTCCCTGGTTTGTGTATAAGGATTACATCTGCCTGCTTCCATCGAGTGGGAAAATAATCGAGTCTTAGCATAGCATTAATGATTGCCACAAGATGCATTATTGTTTTATGAGGAAGTACTTTAATAATTTTGTTTGAAATCTGATCAGGACCTGGTGCTTTTCTGTTATTGAGGTTCTTGATAATTTGGTGTATTTCATTTGGTGTAGTGTAGTTTGAGTTGTCACGGGTGGCGGGACGACGAAGTGCATAGCGTACTTGCTTGTGGATTTTTTCAATGAAGCGCAAGTCTGCATGAGTGTAGTTTGGTTGAAATTGCAGCTCCAACGAGTCTGCAAAAGCTTCAGCTTTTTCATCGTCTCGGTAGACTATACCTTTTTTTCCATGTATTGGTTTTATGTTGAGGTGATCGCTGCGAAGGGCTTTAGTCATCTTCCATAGCGAGTTATCTTCAGTGCTTAAGGAGCTTAGTTTTCTCTCCCATTACTGATTTTTATGGTCATTGATTGCATATCGGACTAGGTTTATTGCTCTGTTAAGCTCTTTTTTATCCTGGGGTGATAGCGTTGAATGGTACCGACGCCTAATTTTGTTTTTGCTACGGATAAATTTTAGAATCTCTTCAGGGAGCAGGTTAGTTTGGGTTGGAATGGTGACGGTGGAGGCTGTTGTAAGGTCAGATTGGATTGTTCTTTCCAGTTTATTGATCGCTATGTCTACTTCTTTGGGTGAGGAGATAGTTGGAACAGGGCCTGTGGTGTTACTGAGAATTAAGTTGAGCTTCTTGAGATTTATGTAGGATTGTTCGGGGATGGTTTCTGCTTCTCCGCCAAGGCTAAGCAGAACTGGATTGTGGTCGGAGCTAAGATCATTAATAACTTGCAACTTGAATTGATATGGGGTGTTCCTGAAAATGGCGATATCTAGCACATCAGGCCTGCCCATTGGTCCGTAGTGAGTTGGTCCAACAGGACCTGCTATGGTGATGTTTCTTGACATAGCAAATTTGTGTAGGCTCTTCCTGTTGTTATTGGTGTTTTTTACTATTCCACGCAGGGTGTTTTGCATTTAGATCTCCTGCCAATATTGTTGCTTCGTTTGTGTCAAGGAGTTGGGAGAGGACTGAGGCTAGAAGTGATTTGCCTGGAGGGTTGTAGACTGAATATAGTTTTAAACTGCCTGTGTTTTTTGTTTGTATTTCAATTCCTGTTTCTTCCAGGTTTATGGTTGCTGATTTCTTGATCTCATTGTATCTAATGCTATTTTTAACAAATATCGCAGTTCCGCCCCCTCTGGCATTAAGTCTATCTGATCTTAGTAGTGTGTAGTACTTTATTTTGGGGTTGTCACAAGGTCTAAGGTGCGTCTCATTGACCAGAAGGATGTCTATCTTGTATCTTTCAGTAAATTCTTTTAGTTCTAGGAGGTTGTTTTTTAGCCCGTTAGCATTCCAATAAGCAATCTGTAGTGAATTATTTAAATTGACCGTATTATTCATTAATCATAGAGAAGATGACTTGTGTGCTTTTGAGGAATTTATTGGTGTCAGCCTGACTGGGATTTGTTTTGCTAAAGGTTGTCAACATCTCTCCTAGTGTGGCAGCTAGGATTGCTGCAGTGGCTTGGTTGCAAGATGCCGGTTTATTATTAGTATAGACGGTAGAAGCATATGACTTTTCAGGAGTAACAACCCGTGTTTTGCTTTCTGGTGTAATTCTCTTCTGATTGGGCAGGGGTAGAACCTCTCTAGTTTTCTGCAGGTTGAGTGGATAAAGTGAGCATCCCTTGTAATTTGCTGGGTGTGGGCCGCCACAGTTTGCACACTTAGCAGGTGTGGTTCGTGGCTTGACGCAAGTGTGTGAAGGGTGGTTGTTGCCGCATTTGACACACTTGAATTCTGCTTTGCATAGCTTTTGCGCATGTCCTTGGCAGCGATGGCATTGACCAGCTGAAGCCTTTTTTCTGAGAGGCTCAATCTTGATGACCAAACTGCAAACTACTTTAAGATCGTAAATTTCTTTATGCTCTTTACTGATCTCAACCAGGATCAGAGGCATAGGGCGCTTGTCCGATCGGTACATCCGTGAAATTTTAATCGGCTCTAGGCCTTGTGATTTGAGGTCAGTAGCTATTTCTTCGGCTGGTATGGGCTCAGCCAGCCTTCTAATTACTACTTTTAAGTTCTTTTCGCTTTTAAGCTGAAATGTGTGATAAGGAGCATTTAGATCATCCAGCAATCTGGTGAGTTGGCGGTAGTCCGAAATACCTTCAGGTTGAATCCGGATTCCTTCATCTGTGCTCTTTGCTGATGTAAATTTGATGTTTACGTTCTTCATCTTGGTTGTTATTGATGACCATTTTTCTTTTGTTCTCAAGATTACAGGTGGGATCCTCTCTTTAGGTTGTGCCCTGGAGTTTGTCTTTATTCTTACGTCAGGTTGTGCTGTTAACTCCATTGGAGTTGTTTTTTCCAGGGGTTGAAGGACTATTTCAGGCTCTGTTGCTGGCGAATCCTTCTTACATTTTTTCCTGCTGACAACCTGATAGTCTAATGAGTTATCTGAGTCCACTAGGGTCTGATCATTAATCGGTGACATAATCTCTCTAATGTTATCTTGAGAAGTGCAGGGGAGAGGGTCAGGGGATTGGCAGTCCTCTGTTTCTACCTCCTCAACCTGGTGGATTGCCACCTTACCTGGCCATTTCCTTTGTAGTAGGCCTCCTACATGTTTAAAGATAGCCAATAGCTGTTTGAAATCAAGCTCGTCGTATGGAGAGTCCATAGTTTGGCTTGTGAAAAACTGGTAGTTTAGGTGTCTACCAGCAATAAAATGTCACTATAAGAAACAATCAAAGGCGATACTGGCGGTTTTAAGCCTAGCGTATCGCCCTTGTAGTTACATTTGACTTACCTAGGTAAAGTACTATGGAAAAGAAAGTAACTTTATGGTAGCAAGCAATTAACTACTATTACTAATAGATAAGCATAAATATAAATCGCTAAAACATATCAATCATATTCATCATCAATAATACATGACACAAAACACTAACACACGGGCCTCCATCTTTTTTAATCCGTGGAGATACCAGGCAGAAGCATTAATGGTGTGCCACCCTTTTTTAATAAATTACTCTGGATTTAGAGAAAGATGTTGAAAGTTTATTTTTCACTTGGTTAGAGTATAATAAATTTAGTTTAATCCTTTATCCAAGTGTGAGCAAACAAAGTTTATGCCTGAAAGTATCTTCAGCACTGGGGTAAGGCGGTACAACACCAGGGCACTCCCTGCAAAGGTGGAGCAAGCTACCAACATTCCTTACTCAGTATCTTCCATAATGCAAGGAGTGCCCTGGTGTTGTACCGCCTTACCGCGGATATGTTTAATGTTATGCATTAAGGGAAGGGCCACAACCCAGACTAGTTTCGACCTTTATTGAGGTCTCTTCAGTGGGAGCCAGGCTTTGTTTGCTCACACTTGGATAAAGGATTAAACTAAATTTATTATACTCTAACCAAGTAAAAAATAAACTTTCAACATCTTTCTCTAAATCCAGAGTAATTTATTAAAAATGGGTGGCACACCATTTGGAAACTCGTATAGGTAGAGATGACCTGCTAATGCTTCTGCCTGGTATCTCCACTTGGGCCTGGCTCCCACTGAAGAGACCTCAATAAAGGTCGAAACTAGTCTGATTAAACTAAATTTATTATACTCTAACCAAGTAAAAAATAAACTTTCAACATCTTTCTCTAAATCCAGAGTAATTTATTAAAAAAGGGTGGCACACCATTTGGAAACTCGTATAGGTAGAGATGACCTGCTAATGCTTCTGCCTGGTATAACCTATATATCAATAAGATTGTTAGTGGATTGCAGGGAAATGTCCAGTTTTTTGCAGATGATGTGAAGCTGGAAATAGTTATTAGTAATACTGATGTGAAGCTGGGAAGGGTTATTAGTAATAACCCTTCCCAGCATAATACTGATGTGGTTTGCCTTCAGGAGGATTTGAATAAGCCAGATAGATGTATAAATGAATGTCAGTTAAATGAAACCAAATGTAAGACCTTGAAATTTGGGATCTACAGATGTGAGGCTGCATACTCTTATTTGCAGAACTGTACTAGAGGAAGTGGAGGAGGCAAGGTATCTTTGAGTGATGATTGCAAAAAATTTGAATTTTAGAGAATATATTCCAAAGATGGTCAAAGTAAACTAGAAGATTTCTGCAATACTGAGAAGGATGCTGACCAGCAGAGATAAAAGAGTGGTGATTCCATTGTGTAAAGCCCTGATCAGGCCACATCTGTATTATTGTGCTAAGATCTGATCGCCAAGATTTGAAGGAGATAAATTAACCTTGTAGAGGGTACAGAGATGCATAACAAAAATTATATCTGGACTATACAAATATTAGTTATTAGGATAGACTGAAGGCATGTGGATTGCAGGGTTTGATAGATAGAAGAATTGATGTGATCGAGAAATTCAGTATTGAGAAGTAGTTACATGGCTGACACTAAGATCTTTCATATGATAGAACTCCATTTATAACTTCCAGGGGCCCTGGAAGTTATAAATGGAGTTGTGAGCAAGAGAATGAGAAGTGATTTTTTGTTTTATGAAGGATGGTTTGGACCATGAGATGCGTTGCCTGATAGGGTAGCAAGAGCACAAACAGCAAATGAGTTTTAAAGGGTGGTATGATAGACTGTGTTGTGTAAGGTTGACTTCTGATAATGAGCCTTGTGACTCCACAGTAAATCCTGAATAATAATAAAATATCTGTCAGAAAGCCAAATTTCAATCCACTTCATTAACTCATTATCTAAACCTATCCATATGTATATATATATATATATCTACTTAATATGTGGCATCCTGTCAAATGCCTTACAAAACCCTCACAATTAAGTGGTTAATGAGGAAAAATGACTTTTCCTCATTAACCACTCTTGATACTTTATTATAAAGTAACAAGAGCAGTTGATTCATAATAAAACAAAAAGACCCCTTAACACTTCCATGCTGATATTTAATTAATTTTGGAAAATTAAACCAAGTGTTAAGCAAGTAAATAGAATAGGAGTGAAATGGATGAACAGTGAAAACAAGCAAGCTGTGCTGGAAAATAAAATGTTATCGAGGAGGTACAAGACAGTGGTGACTGGATCCATGAAAAGAAAAAATACAGGATGGAAAGGTGACGAGCATGGTAAAGAAAGAAAAGGTGCAGTATGAGAGATTGGCTGGACAGGCCAAGGTCAACTCAAGGGAATTTTTCTGCTGCATGGCAAGCAAGAGGAAGAATAATTATAGCAGATTAATTAACACTCGTGGATAATCATGGCAGCAGGCTAACAGTTACAAAGGATATATAGTGGAATTATTGAACGAGCACTTTATCAGCATATATCATTATTATTATTATTATTACCCCAACACCTCATGGAGTCAAAGACTCATCTGGGAGTTCCTTTTATCACACACACACCTCATCATACCGTGTCTTAAACACACTCAAACTCCTTGCTGACAGCACACTCTCAGGCAAAGCATTCCAATCATTCACAACTCTGCACGAAAAAAACCTGCCTCTCACTCCCCTACTCACACCCTCTTTATACAGTTTCCAGGGATGACCTCAGGTTCTCCCCTGATCTCCCTCTATTCTCTGTAGAACTTCTCCACCATTAATCTTATAACAGCCCCTTACCAACTTGTAGGTCTCTATCATATCTCCCCTCTTCCTCCTCTCCACCAGACTCTGCAGATTACATCTTCTCAATCTTTCCTCATACTCAACATTCCAGAGGTCAGAAACTACCTTAGTCAGTTGCCTTTGGACCCTTTCCAACATCTCTTCATCCTTCTGAAAACCCGGTGACCAAATCTGGGCACAATAGTACATGTGTGGCTTAATCAAAGCCTTATATAATGAAACAAGAATCTCCCTACTTCTACATGTCAGTGTCCTCCGCATCATTCCCAGAAGTCTTTGTGTTGTTTTCACAATTTTGGCAATGTGTTCCCTAAATTTTAGATCCTTATCCACTATCACCAGAGATCTCTTATTTCCTCTGCCTCCAACAATATATTCTTACCAAGCATAAATTCTGCATCCTATCTTTGTTTTCCAAATTTTAAAACCTTCCATTTTGCAACATTGAACTCACATCCCCATTTCCATGCCCAATCACTCAATTTATTCAAGTCTTCTTGCAAGGCCACAACATCTTCACTACTCTTTATGGTTCGTCCCAACTTTGCATCATCTGCAAACACTGAATATCTCCATCCAAATGTTCGCCAATATCATTAATATGCAAGTTAAACAGCAATGGCCCTAAAACAGATCCCTGAATCACTCCACTAGTAACTTTCCTTTTGCTGGATATCGCTCCTCCATACACAACTTGTTGATACCTCTCAGATAGCCGGTCTCCAATCCAATACACTAATCTAATATCTAACCCCATCTGCTCTAGTTTGACTGTGAACTTATCATGAGGTATTCTATCAAAAGCCTTTGCGAAATCCAAGTATATTACTGTGTATCCTTCTCCTCTGTCCAAGGAAGCAGTCACTTTATTGTAATAAGTAAGTAGATTACTAAAACATGACCTCTCTTTAGCAAATCCATGCTGAGATTGTTGTCAACCCAACTCTGGATCCTAGTTCTCACAAGCTTCTCTAACAACTTAAACCACAACACCTGACACACAGATAGGCCTATAGTTTGATGCTTGAGTTCGATCATCTCCTTTATGAAGTGGCACAATCTTGCCCTCCTTAGGAACTTGACCAAGTGCAAGACTCATATTAAAAAAATGTGTCAAGGCAGGTGTCAACTCCCTGGAACATTCCTTCAGAATACACGGTGATATATTATCAAGTCCTACAGCCTTATTTACATCTAGTTTACTCAACTCCCCAAACACCTCTTGCTCACTTACAGTCAGTCTCTCCTCCCCATCAACAACTGCTCTCAATCTCTCCATGAAGTCACATTCACAAGATTGAAAGATCTTTATGAACTGCTCATTTAGTATCTCCACCACACATTCTGCAACAGCTGTCTTTATACCATTTCCTCCAATCAATGTCATCCTTCCATAATCATTCTTTCTTTTGCTGGCTACATATCGAAAGAACTCCCTAGGATTCTTTTTGGCTTCATTAGCTAACTGCTGTTCATACCTCTCTTTAGCTACTCTCACCAACCAAGTCACCCTCCTTGCCTGGTCTTTGTAGACTAGGCAAGGAGATCATACTGGTGTAAATGATGAAGTGCAATATATAGAAAAGAGGCAAGTATTAGGAGGAAGTGAAATAATGAGGTGTAGGTTGGGTTAGATGTTAAGGCTGTGGGAATGAATGACATATCACCACATATTCTTAAGGAATGTGCACTACAGTTAGCTATGCCCTTGACTTGGTTATTTAATGAAAATCTTGCAGTGGGTAGGATTCCTAAGGAGCAGAAAGAAGGCAAAAAAGTACCACTCCACAAGCATGGTTCTAAGACAGAGGTCTCCAACTATAGGCCAGTCTGTATAACTGTGTTTGTGGTCAGGGTGTTGGAAGGATTGGTAGGGAATAGAATGCAGGTTTGGGTTGATGGACATAGCATTCTTTATGATGGTCAGCATGGATTTCTAAATGGTAGGTCATTTTAGTAATTTACTTACATTTTATGATAAGGTAACAAGTGTGTTAGATAAGGGAGAATCATATACAGTGATATTCTTGGACTTTGCAAAATCATTTGATAGATTACTACATAAGTTGGTGTACAAGCTGCAGAGGATGGGAATAAATGGTATATTGATTAAATGGATCAGAGATTGGCTCTCTGAATGATAGCAGCAGGTTTTGTATGATGGAATGGTGTCTCAAAAAAGGAAGGTAACTAGTGGCATGCCCCAGGGTTCTTTTCTTGGGCTCCTGCTGTTTTGTTTGTAAACAATATATCATGTGGACTGACTGGGGATCTTCAGTTGTTTGCTGTTGATGCAAAATCAGGAAGAATTATAAGTAGCACTACTGATGTTAATTCCCTTCATGAAGACTTGAATAGACTTTTTTTTTGGACAAAAGAGTTGGGTTGTAGTTTTAATATCCATATGTGCAAGGTGTTGCATTTTGGAGTGCTGAGATATAAGGCTGTGTACTATATTGATGGTGCCGTACTGCAGGAAGTGGATGAGATTAGGGAGCGATGGCCGACAGTACACTGAAGTTTAGATGGCATATTGGTAGTGCTGCTATGATTAGAAGTACTCTAACATGTAGGGGATAAGGAGCTTATTGTGCCACTGTATAAGGCACTGGTCAGGCCACACTTGGACTATTGTGCTGAGATCTGGTTACCTGGTTTTCAATGTGATGTGGAGACATTGGAGAGGGTCCATAGGCGAGTGACTAAGACAATATCAGAACTTTGGATTGCTGCTATGGAGAGAGGTTGAAGAAATGTGAATTGCAGAGTTTGGTGGATAGGAGGAAGAGAGGTGATATGATAGAGACAATTAAGTTAGCAATTAATTAAATGAGGTTTTGGCTGATGTGCTTCCTCATCATACTTTGCATGTTATTAAAAGTCATTGAAAACTAGTAGATTTCAAACAGCATGTTAATGAGATTAACATGCTGTTTACAGAACTTTCTAGGAATGGCAGGATGGGTAATATCTCCGTACCTCCCACCTCGCCTTCTGTTCCTACTCAACATCAAGTTGATTTTCAACAACCAGATTTAGTAACAGAAGCTCTGATTTCCAAGTTAGCATCAACTTTAGCATCATCAAATTGACCAACAATGGTCCCAAAACTGACCCCTGCAGCACACCACTAGTGACCTTCCTCTTTTTAATTATTAATTTTAGAATGAAAATTTAGTGTATGATGGTTTCATCACCTTCATCAGTGAAATGATGTCTTGCATCCATTTCCAAGAATTTTGCTATCATGAAATGTTTTGTTCTCGGTCCAGACACAAAATGGAAAACCACTCCAAAATGCCTGCTGACAGTGCCACTTTTTAGATAATGCATTTAATTTTCATGTGCTTTTCCCATACCCCACCTTCTAGTTATCATGATATTTCTCTTTGTTCCTTAATTTATGGATATATATATATATATATATATATATTGCCAGTGGATTGCAAGGGGATATTCAGTTGTTTGCAGATGATGCGAAGCTGGGAAGGATTATTAGTAATAGTGCAGATGTGGTAGCCCTGCAAGAGGATTTGAATAAGCTAGATAGATGGGCAAATGAATGGGGATGTCAGTTTAATGCAGCAAAATGTAAGGTCTTGAGGTTTGGGAAACATCGATGGGATGCTGCATACTCTATGGGAGGAGTTATACTGGAGGAAGTTGGGGAGACAAGAGATCTGGGGTTGATGATTGATAGAAACCTGAAGTTTAGGGGACATATTGCAAAGGTGGTGAAGGTAACACAGAGGAATTGCTGCAATTATGAGAAGGACACTGACCTGCAGAGATAAGAGGGCTATCATTCCGTTATATAAGTCTCTGATCAGACCACACTTGGATTATTGTTCTCAGATTTGGTCCCCAGGATTTGAAGGGGATAAATTAACTGTGGAAAAGATACAAAGACGGATGACAAAGATGGTCTCAGGACTGTACAAGGATAGTTATGAGAATCGGCTGAGGGAATGTGGACTGCAGAGTTTGGCAGATAGAAGAAGGAGAGGTGATATGATTGAGACTTTTAAACTGTTGAGAGGTGGTTACAGGGGTGACACTGGGGAGTTCTTTCACTTGGTTGAACAATGGGAAGGAGTGATGACAAGAGGCCATCCCTGGAAGTTACGAAAGGAAACTGTGAGCAAGAGGGTGAGGAGTGGTTTCTTTGCATGGAGGGTGGTTGAGCCATGGAATGCATTGCCTGATAGAGTGGTGAGGGCGAGAACGGTCAATGAGTTTAAGGAGTGGTATGATAGACTTTGTGTTTCTTAGGGGGAACCTCCCCTCGATGAGTCTTGACAGACTTTATGTTCTTAGGAAGGACCTCCCACGATGAGTCTTTTGACTCCATGGAGGCCTGAATAATAATAATAATAATAATAATAATAATAAATGTTAAAGATTGCCTAATGAGTTGCCTAAGACTTGCACTGCGAGCGGATCACCCAGACTTGCACTACTTGCAGGCGCAAACTTGACTTTCTTGTCTGTTTGCTTACTTGGGAAATGGATTAAACCAGGTTTATAATAGCTTGGTATCTTTAACATGTATATATATATAAAATGTAATGATAATAAATAAAGTACATCCTAGTCATATTTCTCTTGATATGTCTTTCCAGTCTGATATTTGTTTCTAATTTGACTGCTGTTTTAATTCCTGTATATATTTCTTCAATAGACTGTAAACAGCTGCTTTGGTTTGGTTTATTTAAATAGGCTAATATTTTAAACAATTTGTGTAACAATATCCGTAATCAATAAAGGCCATATGTGTTTGATGAAATTTCTTCTGTTTTTAATTATTAATTTTAGAATGAAAATTGAGTCTATACTAGCTTTTTTATCATCAGGAACTAACTGAATAATTCCCCTTAAATCGTTTCCTATATCACTGATGTACAAATTAACAGCATGACCAAGTACCGAGCCCTGTGGTACACCACTAGTAACTGCCTTCTCCTGGATTCTGTTCCCCACTATACTTCAGGTGGGAGATGAATTTCATTGTTTGGTGTGAGCCACTGCCCTGCTTATTGGAGGTCTGAAGTGGCTTGAAAAGGTTCCATCTTTGGTTTCTAGACTATTTAAAAAAAATAAATAAAAAATTATAAAAATTAAAAAAAAAAATAAAAAAAATTTTTGCCTGTTCTCAGTACTAATGTACTGTAAAAAATCTCACATATATGTTTTACTTATTATGTTCATTTTTTTTTTTACCATTTTATGAGGAATATATTTTGTTATGTGATTTGTTCACATTTAGTATTGCAAATTATATGTTTAGTATTAGTTTCACTAATTTCAGGAAAGATTTTATATGCATCTTTAATTACTCTCCAAGGAAATGGAACTCTGAAGTTAATAATTGAAGTACAATAATATTTCAGGCCTTTGTATGTGAGAATATTTTGTACTTAAAAAGTCCCTGTTGTATATGCATTTGGAACTGTTCAATTAATGTATTCCTATTGTTTGAGTGATTATTCTTCATGCCTACGTCAAAAAGATTGAAAAATAGATACAGAAGACAAATTCAAGTGAGATCTTTAGCTGTTGTATTTAAGGAATTTAAGAGATAGACTGAATGAGTGTGTAAAAAATTAAATAAAGGAAGATATATTGAACAGTAATAAAATGGATGTTACAAAGGAAATTTCCATATTGCCAAGTGAGACTACATAACTTTTAGCTGAATCTTTGGTTCAGGTTGATTTGTAAAGTATTTTGTGTTATCTTTCAGCATTGAATTTAACTATGAAAGTCGGAGTATGAGAGAATATTATTGACCTCATTTATGTAATTCTTAAAATAGCCATTTAATTATTATTGGTATATAATATAATCATGGCAAATAATTATTGGTATATAATAACATATAATTATTGGTATATAATTATATGTTTACGGTAAATATTTAAATTTTTTTATCACTGAGCTTTATTCTTTAGAACACTACATGATCCGGAAGTCACCATCATGGATACTATTCTAACCAACAAAAATATAAATTAAATATATTGTTATCTTACTCCACAACTGTCTTTAATATAACAAATTTGGATATAGTTGGGAATAACATACTTGCAGCAAATCAAGCTCATTAAAATATAACAGTACTACAGGCTTACAACCTTTCATGAGTGAGAACCACATAAAAAAAAATTTAAAAAAACAACTCTTTGATATCTAGAAGAGTGTGCAAAAAAAGTGTACCAGAGAATAGAATGAAATAAAAAAGAGTAAAAGATGTGATGAGTGATTCTAAGATAGCAGTATATGGAGATTCCATATACTGCTATTTCCATTACTGTCCATAAGGTCCGCTGTCCAGGAGGCAGAATGAGTAGGATAATTAGGCATTAGACAAGAGAGTTAGTTGTGATTGTGGGGACAAATAAGTGGACATAAGCAGGATGTGAGGGCAAATATCAGGAGACTATTTAGAAGAGTGAAAGATAAGTGTAGTAGGAAAAGTTGTCAGTGTGTTGCTGAGGTATGACAATAATGAGTTGTGATGGAGAGCCAAAATCGTGAATGGTATGCTAATAGAGCTGTGTGAGGAGAAGGGAGTACAGTTTGTGGTTAAATGGCATGTGTTTGATGGAAGAATGAAATTATACAGGCATGATGGGTTACATTTGAATGGATTTTGAGTGAGTGCACTGGAGAAAGTGTTGCTAGATGGAAGTAGAGTGTGTCTGTGTATGTGTGGGATGCGTGCAAAGAGATTAGAAGAAAGAAATAAAGGGAAAAATCAGGAGAGTGTCATTGAAGAGACAGAAGTGCTTGACAGTGGAAACAGTAATAGTGTAAGAGATGAAGAAAGAACGAGAATGCAAGAGGAACAGGGAAAGCCCTGGTGGACAAGGAGACATGGCATAGAAAGTGGATGTTAAAAATGGCAGTGAATGTGTGTGTGAAGATGGAGTATATTGCATTGTGGATGGGCATTGTGCATTGTGGAAACATGGTTAAATGAAGATGATACTATAACAGGAATAGTGGAAGGATAGAGTATTTTTTGCAAGGATAGAAAGGACAAGAAGGCAGGGGGAGAATGCTGCTGATGATAGTAGGGGAATTATGTCCACATAAGGTAGACATAAAAGAGGAAAACAGTGGCAATGGTTATGAGGCAATGTGGAGGTTGCAGTAAGATATATTTAGTTGGATGTTGCTATAGGCCTGGGAATGTGGAGGCTGGTGATGAAGAAATGTATAAACAACTTGGATTAGTGAACAAAGGAAGGGTAATTATGTACGATTTTAATTATGGCAGTATAGATTGAAATGAAGAGATAGCATTTGGGAATAAGGAAAATGAATTTCTTGGGTTCTTGAGAGATAACTATCTCAGGCAGGGCTGCCCCTAGGAATTTTGCCACTCCATGCAGTAGCATATTTTGCCACCCTTTCCCCCTTATTTTTCGTAGAGTTTATGCCAATTATGCGAATTTCATTGATCATGAAATTATCACCTGGGTTGTGGCTATTTATACATTCTGTTATTTGTAAAATGGATGAATGTGGAGTTTAAAAATGAATGGAAAAAGAGGGTACTTTGGAGCAAATACAATATGAATAACGGTAATAATCAGTTATGTGAAGAGTATAAAGGAACAAGCCAGGAGAGTAACTCAGTTAGTAAGGAAAACAAAAATGCAGTATGCAGAAATTGGCAAATCAGGTGAAGAATAACCGTAGAGAGTTTTTTAGATATGTGGCAAGATAAAAGGAAGAATGAGCATGGTAAGATGGTATTAATGAATGAAAGTGATAGAATGGTAACTGCTGCAGAAGACATTGTTGAGGTATTCAGTGATCAATTTATAGAGTATTTCATCCTGATCAGGATAGAATCATGAGGACCTTAAGCATAGAGGACATAGGAGAAGATGGCTTAATTGTGAGTGAACAGGAGGTATTAGAGGAAATAAACTTGATGTCAATAAAACAATAGATCTGATGATATATCACCACTCGTCTTAAGGGAATGCTCCATGGAACTGGCAGTAGCATTGGCATGCCTGTTTAATAAGAATCTTGCAGCTTAGGTTCCAGGGGAATGGAAAGAAGGTAAAATTGTTCCACTGTATAAAGATGGTGATAAGGCTGTGGCTTCAAATTTTAGGCCAATCTGTATATCTGGAGTTGTGGTGAGGGTACTGGAGAGATTGGTGAGAAGTAGGATACAGAAATGGATTGATAACAGCTCTGTGGTTATTGGTTATCAGCATATGTTTGTTAAAGGGAGATCATGTTTCACTAACTTAATGTACTATAACAAGGTGGCAAATACCTTGGAGGAGGAGGAGGAGATGCATATGCAGTGGTGTACTTGGATTTTGCAAAAGCTTTTGATAGGCTCTCACACGACAACCTATTAAATAAATTGAAACAGACGGAATTGGATAACAAACTTCTGAGTGGTCAGTGACTGGCTCTCAAATAGTCAAAAAGTTGTATATGGGGTGCAGTATCCCAAAAGAAGAAGACCTGTAGTGGTGTACTGTAGGGATCAGTTTTGCGACCTGTTTTGTTGTTTGTTTTCTATGTTAATGATATTGGGATGGATTTAGTTAGTGATATGCAGCTGTTTGTAAGTGATGCAAAACTGAGGAGAGAATGCAGAGTCAAGTGCAATGTTAACGCCTTACAGAAGGACTTTAACAAATTGTATGAATGGGCTGGTAAGTGGAACTATCAGTTAAATGTGGCAAAGTGTAAGGTTTTAGATTTGGTAAGCAACGATGGGATGCAAAGTATTCACTTCATGGGGAAACTCTAACTGAAATAAAGGAGATGAGAAATCTGGGAGTGGTGGTGGTCAAGGGCCTGAAATTCAGGGACTACATTGCACAAGTTGTGAATTAGTCACATTGGATAATGGCAATGATACAGAGCACCTGACATGCAGAAATAAAGAGATTATGATGCCTTGATCAGGCCTCTATTAGGAAAGAATTTGACATTGTCAGCATCCAGGAATGTGTTAGCAGAGCTAATCTCAGGTGGTATGGTCACTTAAATAGAATGGGAGAGGAAAGATTAGCAAAACAAGTGTTCTCTGCCAGGTTGGCAGGAAAACGACCAAGAGGAAGACCAAGAGGAAGACCAAGATATAGGTGGATTGATACGGTACAATGTGCCTTAGACGATAGAAATATAAGATCTGATAATGTTGCAGTCTTGACAAGTAACAGGCTGATTTGGAGGAAAATTGTAGATAGTAAGTTAGTAATGATGTAATTTTTTCATGTAGTACTATCATATCCTGCACACCCCTTGAGGGTACATGGCAGGAATTTGATGATGATGATGATCAGGCCTCATATGGATTATTGTGCACAGATTTGGTAACCTGGTTTTCATGGTGATGAGAATATATTAGAAAGGGTCCAGGAAGATTCACAAAGGTGGTCAATGGGCTTTTGAATGTGGAGTACGAGGACAAATTGAGAGAAAGTAAATTGCAAAGCCTCATGAATAGGAGGAGGAGGAGGAGGGGTTATGATTCAAACATATTTGCTAATCAGGGGGTTGTTATCAGGCTGACATAGACAAAATTTTTCACAGAATGGGAGAGTGTAGAACAAGAGGCCATCGCTGGAAATTGTATAAGGAGGGTGTGAGCAGAGGAGTGAGGTAGAGGTTCTGTGCATGGAGAGTGGAATGCATTGCCTGAGTGTGTTGTGAATGTAGACACACATTGAATCAGTTTAAGGCACAGTTGAATGAGCATTGTGTGCAATTGTATGTACCTCCCACTGTGAATTTCTGACTCCATGGATGTCAGAGGTTAATAATAATAATAATAATAGTATTACTCTCAGTCCTGAATTCTGTCTTTTACCAACTTCCCCAGCACCTTACCACCATTCCTGAGTGCAGAAAGAGATTTAGGCTAGGTTACCAAGTATGTTACACTTGACAAGAAATTATTTTCTTGTTTTAATCCTTTATCCAAGCACGAGCAAATAAAGTTTGCATGTTAAGCATCTTCACGCTTAGTCTACTTATATATAAAGGTTGTTGACTTCTCACCGACTGCCTTAGAATCTCATGATACAAAGCATTATAGATACTGAGTGGCAGAACCGTATTGGGGACCTGATGGATCTTCTGGTAGTGAAGAAGTTGACGATTAATGACTTTTTTGCATTTTGAAATGCCTGTTTAATAAGAATTTATTGAGGGCAATGGAACAGTTAACTCTTGTCTTCTATTAACATGTATAGATGACATAAGATGGGAGTTAATTCTGGAGTACAATCCATGCAAGTGGATTGTACTCCAGTGGATTGTATTCTTTGACAGATACCATTTTTCAGACACCAGGGGACTTATTGGTATCAAGGGTATCGAAAATTTTTCTAATGTCCTTGTGTTAGATCAGAGGAGGCATGCTCTGAGCAGAGGGACGAGACTGATGTCGAGAGGTTCACCTTACCTTTTGGTGATAGTATTATCAGGATTGAGAGAAAAGGCAGCAGTTGTACCTAACACAGCCTTAGCAAGGGACGAAGGCTTCACTTTCATTGCAGCAGTATGCAATTTTTTTGCATCCAGCCATTATGAAGTCTTTTTTAGATTTGCTGATTATTTAAAAAAAAAAGACAAAAAAACTTTCACTGAAGGTTGAGTGAGAAGCTGGTTTTTTTTTTTTACTTGAACCATTGAATGAACACTGTATTTTTATCTTGGATTGCACTTATTGACGTACTAATACTTGAACAGGAGTGGATAACGAAAGTACTCATTCTTGGGATTATTTCAGTTATTTGATTGGAGCAGGAGATCAGAAATAATAAACAGACCATGAAAAAGAGGCACAGAAATCTAACTGCCACCATTCATGCAAAATAACATGAGGCTGAGATTAGGTAGAAGGTTGATTTGTAGAAAATGAAACATGGAGAAAGTTAGAGTTGCCAAGAGAAGAGCTAACATCAGAAGTGGCAGGGAGAGCTGGTTAATTAAAGGTTCCAGAGTGTTTGGGAGAATGATGAAGATTATCTGATAGTTTTTCACACCCTTGCCAGCAACACTCTTACTCAATTTACAGGGGTGACCTCTTGTTTCATCCTTGTAGCCAAGCACTAAAGCATTTTCTCTGCATCAATCCTACAATATCCTTTAAGTTAAATGTTTCTATCATATCCCTTTTTTTTTTTGCCTATCAACAGACTTTTGCAACCGATGAAACCTCAGTCTGTCCTCATAGAGATCACTCACCATGGTCACTTGCCTCTGGATCTTCTCAACCGCTTCCTCATCCCCAAGAAACCCACCCACCCAGATCGCCAGACCTGAGGATTGTAATTCAGATGTATACATATCAAGGCCTCATAAAAAAGAATAATAACCTCTTTATCACTGCTTGTTAGTTTGTTCTTCAATTTGCCAAGTAATCCAATGCACAGCCTTAACAGTATGCCCTCTGAACTTCACCTCCCTATCTGCTATCACTAACAGATCTCTAGCATCATCAATTTCCTGAAGTACAGTTCCATCAGTGTGGAACTGTACTTAACTTTACACTCTTCCATATAATCTGAGACTCGTTATCTTTTCCCAGCCTATTTAAATCATCCTCCAAGTTCTCTGCAATGCCCTTGATTAACTATTACCCTATTCAATTATATAGTGAAACCTGTGGAGTATTCATAACTAAAAATTCACACATATACCACAGTAATTAAATTTTAATAATATGTAGATGTTTTGTCTTAAGTATCTTAAGACATCATCAGTACAATTATTACAAACAATAGTAGGAATTACATTCACAGGAATAGTTAGTGCACATGCTTTCATTGGAATCCCTCTGTGTGTATAGTATTGTGTTTGAGGAATTAAAATTTAAAAAAAAATCGGCTGTAATTTAAAATTAAATTAAATTATATCTGATAAATTTATATAAATTATCTGATAAATTTATATAAATTATCAGATATATTTAACATAAATTTATCAGTCTGTGCGGTTAGCCTAGTTGTTATGCTCTTTGCAACCATATGTCTGGGGAAGGAGTGTCCTAGGTTCGATTCCCGTCTAAGACATGAGGAGCTTCAGGATCTTTCTCAGCCATAGCCAAGTTAGCCAGTCTTGGGCGTGGACAGCAGGGTTTCCCCCCCAGTTTATCTGGGGATTTTCATCCTGCAAGCAGGCAAACCAGCCCCGTGAACACACACCGATACAGTCAGGAATATTACCCTTAGGGGATGCAGCAGAGGAGTGGCGAACCGGCTGCATTAATATGCAAATAACCCTTCATTAGGAGGGGACTCAACCCATCCTAGATGGGTGAGAAGGATAGGATAGTAATTTATCAGATATATTTTAATTTAATTTTAAATTGCAGCTGATTTTTTTTTTTAAATTACCCTACTCAATTTTGCATCATCAGCAAATAACTGAATATTTCCCTTCAAATTATTTCTTATATCATTTATGGATAAATGAAACAGTAGTAGCCTATAGTCTACATTTTTGGTATCTGTACATCAGTCACCCTCATATATCCATATCACCTCTTTCATATCCATCCCCCATTTGTTGCAGTTTGTATAACACAGTTTGTTGACAGGTACCACAGAGTTCCATGTGGTACCTATCAACCGCCATTGCAAAATCCAACAGTATCATTGTGTAGCCAACGCCAACTTTATTCAACTCAGCTGTCACTATATTATAAAACATTCACAAAGCCATGCTACTCCCATAAAGTATCATATTCTTATCCACCTATTCCTATTCTTCTGTCCTCGACCAACTTTTCCAATACTTTTACTCACTCCTAAGATACTGATTGGTTTATATTTGCTACTGCAGTTTTAGAACCTCCTTTACACAAAGAATTTATTTTCCTTCCTTTTACCCCCATAGGAACTGAGCTGAGACTTAAATTACACAGCTAGTAGTTCTCTTGCACATTCTCCTAAAATGCAAGCTGATAGTCCATCTAATCACATAGTTCACTTGCTTTGAGATTTTGTAATATCCTAAGTATCCCCCAATTCATCATCCTCTGTTCATACATCCGTATCACAACAATATTATTATTATTTGTTAACCTCCATGGAGTCAACAGACTCATCGTGTGAGACCCACTGAACCAGCAATATGTCTATTATAATGAGCTTTGAAGTTATTTACACTACCTGCATATACAATGAGCTCAAGCAATGCATTTCATTCACTAACAACTCTCCATGTAAAAAAAAAAAAAATCTGCTTCTCATACCCTTCTTCACCACATCTTTATACTACTTCCAGGGATGACCTCTTGTTCTTCCCATCTTTTTATAATTCCTTCTGTATTAATCTGATAAAATTTCTTAACTAACTTGAAGGTCTCTATCATATCTCCTCTTTTCCTTCTATCCACCAACCTCTGTAATCCACATTTTCTCAAATGCTCTTCATAACCAATACCCCAGAGTCCTGATATCACTTTGGACCCTCTCTAGTGTTTCTTCTATATTGCAATGAAACTAGGTGAACAAATCTGAGCAGAATAGTCCATATATGGTCTCACCAATGCCTTATGAGATACCACCACCTCCTTATCCCTACATGTCAACGTACTTTTTATCATAGCAGTAGTACAATGTGCCACTGCTTATCCCTACATGTCAATGTACTTTTTATCATAGCAGCAGTATAATGTGCATAACTTTGCAACACTTGCAATATGCCCTCGGAACTTCAGTCCACTGTCTACCATCACTCCAAGATTCTGAATCTCATCTACTTACTGAAGTGCAGCTCCACCAATACAGTACATACATAGCCTTATATCTCTGTATCCCAAAGTGTAACACCTTGCAATGAGCTTTAGCTGCTGAAAATCTGTTCAAATCTTTCTGTAGTGAATTAACATCAGCACTACTCCTGATAATTCTTCCTAACTTTGCATCATCAGCAAATATTTGAAGATCCCTAATCAATCCACATGAAATATTATTAACAGACAAGTTAAACAGTAAGGACCCAAGAACCCTGGGTCATGCCACTGGTTATCCTCCTTTTTTGAGACACTGCTCCATCATACACAACTCGCTAGTATCATTCAGAGAATAAATCTCCAATCCATCTAACAAATATACCACCTTGGCTGGCCGAATGGTTAGCATATCCGCTCTCCATCCAAAAGGCTGTGGGTTCGAATCCCACCATGGGCATGGATATTTGTGATTGTCTGTGGAAATACTAATCGTGGTGGTCAGCAGTAGATGGCATTGGTGTAGTTGTGGTCAGTTGGTGGATTGAGCTATAGAGCGGGTGCCCTCCTTAACAGTACTGTGGTTCTGTGTTTACTTCGGTTGTGAAATGGCGATGCATGGAAGGTCTCAACTTTGAGATCAATTTTTTTCTCACATGGATGATATACTCTTCCACCGTGGTCACTCAGTAACTCAACTAGTGATGGCTGAAATGGATAAGGGTAATCGGTTTACAGTGATACTGCTGGCCTTTGACAGGATACCACATGGAATTCTAATCAGTAAACTGCAGCACGTGGGGATGGATATAGGGTTGGTGAGATGGATAGGAGCGTGTGGTTGATGGAGAGATATCAGAGAGTAGTTTATTCAGGAGTAGAGTCCAAAAGAAGGCCTGTGACTAGTTGTGTGCCGCAAAGTTAGGAAGAATTATCAGGAAGAATTATCAACTGTTCTTGGACCACTGCTATTTAATTTGTTCATTAATGATATAGGAAAGGATCTGAGAGGAACTGTTCATTTATTTGCCGATGATGCAAAGTTGGGTATTTTGCAGGATGACTTGGATAGATTGGCAGACTGGGCTAAGAAGAATGGATGTCAGTTTAATGTAGCAAAGTGTAAGGTTATGCATTTTGGGATGAAAAGATTAGCAGCAGTATACCATATTGAAGTTTAGGGGGCACTTAGCAAAAGTAGCTAAATCAGCTCATGAGATCACTTGGTTACTAAGGAATACTTTGATGAGCAGAGACAAGCAGGTTATTGTTCCTCTTTAAAGCCTTGATAAGACCCATCTTAATTACTGTGCCATATCTGGGCACCAGGGTTTCTTCTTGGCAGATCTGTGGATTACAGAAATTGGTGGATAGGCAGGAAAGGGATGATATGATTCAGACATTCAAATTACTTAAGGGGTTTTTTTCAAGATGAATTCAGAGGAAATTTTTCAGAACAGGTCTGGTGGCAGGAGAACTAGGGGCATCCATGGAAACTGAGCAAGAGTGTTAGAACTACCTAGTTCTAATACCCTTGTTAGAACTAGGTAGTTCTACCTTTTTTACTTGGAGAGTGATGAATGAGTGGAATAAGCTGCCAGTCTGTTGTGGGTGCCATGACTGAGTTCAAGGCAAAGTATGATAGATACTGTGTGAATGCTGAATAGTTCTTGACATGATGTTTAGGGCTTCCTCGATGAGTCTAAGGACTCCTTGGAGTTGCACATAATAATAATAATAACTATTTCATTTACTATCATGTTGAACTTTAATGGAATAATTTACAGTACGAAGAGAAATAATTAAATGTTTATTTTCTCTTTGTGCTATAAATTATTCCATTAAAATGCAACATGAATGTAAACTATCACCTAAGCCTAAATACTCATTTCATGTGCTTCTACACCTCTCCTATCATCAGCACTTGTTAAAGTTATCCTTCCTAAAGGAAATCCGAAAGAGTGCTTTTGAAGTTCCTTTAGCTAATTTCTTCTCATAATCTGATTTTGCCTTCCCTACCATGCTGTTCGCCTTTCTTGTCTAGCTTCGTATTGTTTGTGAGCATTTGATCACCTCTCTCCTTATATACCTACCACAGCAGTTTCTTTTTTTGCAACTCCTGCTTGATGATAATACTGATCTATCTAACTCTTACCTGAGTTATTCTCCAGTCCTTGAGTATATAATCATATTGCTTCCTTCATATACCCTTGACTATCCCCTCATGCACTGCTTAAATTCTTCCCTTGCAGATTTTTATGCCTCTTAAACTTGTCATAATCATCTGCTTTATAGCTCCACATGTACTCCTTACTAACTGAAAACTCCATGTTGCACAGCCTACTAAGTCAAGACCATATATCACTCTCTACAGTTGTAAGGAATGTGGCCACCTTGGTTATAGACAAATCCCTGATCTTATGACCAGATCCAACACTTATATCCCAAGTCTCCATCACATGTTGCTTCAAGCAGGCAGCAGGCACATAAATTCCATTTCTTTCCTGCTATCTGACCTTTCCTCCCTTCAGTGTGTATCATCGTGGTTAATGTCATCCAAAATAATTACTAGACTGGCAATCATGCTAATTTGCTGATGCAGCTTTCACTTTATTCCTCGCCTATAGTAGCAACAACTGTATATTTTATCCTATTCGTGTATAAATTCCATTTTTTTTCCTGCCATATGACCTTTCCTCCCTTCAATTTGTATCAGCATAGCTGAAGTCACTTATAATAATTACTAGAATGGCACTCATGCTAATGCATGTCTTCCACTTCATCCCTGGCTTATGGTAGCAACTAACTATATATTTTGTCTTATTAGCCTCATTGCCTCAAATGAACTTCACTCCACATACGTGTCGCCTACTCTTTTTTTGGCTGCTATTCATCTGCAGCCATTAGCAGTATCCCTCCACCTGTCCAATCCCCTCTATCCTGAAAATACCAAACCTTTGATATTCTGTCCCTGTAACTACATCATCAGTGGGGATGTGAGTTCAATGTTGCAAAATGTAAGGTTTTAAAATTTGGAAAACAAAGATGGGATGCAGAATTTATGCTTGGTGAGGATATATTGTCAGAGGTGGAAGAAATAAGAGATCTGGGGGTGATAGTGGATAAGAATCTGAAATTTTGGGAACACATCACCAAAATTGTGAAGACAACATAAAGGCTTCTGGGAATGATGCAGAGGACACTGACTTGTAGAAGTAGGGAGATTCTTGTTCCATTGTACAGGGCGTTGATTAGACCACATATGGACTATTGTGCCCAGATTTGGTCACCTGGTTTTCAGAAGGACGAAGAGATGTTAGAAAGAGTCCAGAGACGACTGACTAAGGTAGTTTCTAACCTCTGGAACATCGAGTATGAGGAAAGATTGAGAAGATGCAACTTGCAAAGTCTGGTGGACAGGAGGAAGAGGGGAGATATGATAGAGACCTATTAGTAAGGGGTTGTTATAGGATCAATGCTGGAGAGGTTCTACAGAAAATAGTGGGAGATCAGGGAAGAACCAGAGGTCATCCCTGGAAACTGTAAAGAGGGGGTGAGTAGGGGAGTGAGAGGCAGGTTTTTTGCATGCAGAGTTGTGAATTATTGGAATGCCTTGCCTGAGAGTGTGGTGTCTGCAGAGAATTTGAGTGTGTTTAAAACAGAGCATGATGAGTTGTGTGTATGATAAATGGACATCCCAGATGAGTCTTTGACTCCATGGGATCTTGGGTAATAATAATAATTTCCTGTTTAGACCAGTCTCACTAATAGTTATCATTTTTTGACAAGATTGCACTAACCAATGCAAAAACTCCTTCCTGTTATTCTTGCATTGGTATATATTAATTGTAGTATCCCTTTAGATTCCTAAATACCTTTGCATCCTATACTGAAATTTCATTTGATGTTATTACTCAAGAAACTAGATTCCACATTGTTTATTCTTGCACTCACTTGCCTCATAGGTGCCAACATGCACACACAGACCTTCATCCATCCTAATTACTTTAGTTTTCCTGACTATGGACTTCCGCTCTCAGTAAAGAAAGTGCTCTAGACACTTGACTCTGAATCTAATTTATTAGTCCATCAACATTAGATAAGTGCTTCTATCTGTCAAATTTAGTTCATAGGTCTACAAACTACATCGTTTCTTCTGCATAACCTGCACATCAATTCAGTTACTATCATTGTCCTCCTCAGTTCGCTCCTATCATAATGATGGCAACAGACTTCCAGGCTTTGCCCTCCCACTTTTCTTTTTCACTCCTTTCAATAATTCCTTCACATTCTCCCTCATACAGAACTTTTCACCTCTCAGGTTATTAGTGAAAGCCAAAACAATCATCCTGATAGCATCATATTCTCAATGCAGAACCTATAGAAAAAGTAAAATATTTCAGCTATTTAGGCACACTTTTTAGTGAAGATGGGAAATTAAATATGGAAATACTCCTAGACAACAGAAAAAGTGGAGCTGATATGGTTGAATAAATTTATATGGAATAAGAGAAATTAGTCAAAACAGAAAACTAGTGTATAAAAGTGTTCAAACCAGTTTCAAGTAATAGATCTGAGACTTGGGTTAGAAATAATGCAGTTGATCAAAGATCACAGATATGAGAGTTAAGAGAAAAATTAAAGAAATGAACAGATGGAATCAATGGCAGCATCATATTAAAAATGAAGACATTACGAACTTGACATTGTTAGTATTCAAGAATATGTGAGGAGGGTTAATCTAAGCTGGTTCGGGTGCCTAAGAAGTGTTTAATGCCAGGAGAGTAGGAAAAAGACCCAGAGGAAGACAGAGTTCTAGGTAGATTAATTTGGTCATAGAAGTGCCATAGAAGACCAAAGTGTTAGATATGATAATATTGGAGTGCTGCCAAGTAATCTTGAATAACTTGGATACCACAAAGGCAGCTGGACCTGATGGAATCTCACTCGCTGTGTGCTCAAGAGAGATATGCTTCTGAACTAACACCTGTTCTCTATTATCTATTCACTAAACTGTACTCAGCTGGCATCCACCCTTCAGCATGGAAGAAAACTCGTATACAACTAGTTCTCAAAAAAGGAGATAAATGTTTACCTTCAAGTTATCGGCCTATTGTTTTCAGATCTTTCTTGCCTAAAGTAATGGAGAAGGTTATCAACATTCAACTTCTTCAACAACATGAGAACTATTATCTAATTAGTGACCATCAGTATGGATTTTGCCAATCTGGATCCACAGGTGATCTCCTGGCCTACATCACATGTTTGAACCCATTCCATGGAATGGTTTCAAGAACCTGTGGCATTGCTATTGACATCTCAAAGGCTTTTGATAGGGTCTGGCATCAAGGGCTTTCCAACAAGTTACCATCATTTGAACTGCCTTTGTTCTTGTTAAATGATTGCCAGTTTACTCTCAGACTCTTCTATCAATGCCAGTGTCCTTCAGGGTACTGTCATTTCACCCACCTTCTTCCTAATTTATACAAATGACTTGTTCTCATTTTTTTCAAACCCTATTCGTAGTTTAGCTGATGATAGCACTCTCCATTTGGAGTGTGGTATGATATCATCATCATCCTACTCATATGACAAGCCCTGCATTGCTCAAACATCTGAAGCTTCAAGATCATCTGTAATAAGTTCTCTGAACACTGTTCTCCAACAGTATCTTTGATTGGATTGAAAGCAAACTAATCAATTACAATACTTCCAAACCAGTTTTGCTTGTTTTCTCATAAAAAAGAATTCAATCTTCTCCACTTACTTTTGATAAAACTCTGCTCAACACTCAAGACCAAAATCTGTCTTTTCTTGGCAAAAGGATTCAACCACAGAGGTCCCTGCCCCTTCTTTTTTTTTTTTTTTTTAATTAAGACCCATTTATTTTACTTTTGAATAAACAGAATGAGAACTGAATGGATAGTGTGTCATATCTTGCAACTCCATGGCATTCAGGGAAAATATAATAATAATATAAATGAATTGAAATTATCAGATTGTCATTTTGGTCAAGTAATAGTACATAAAACTCAGCAAAAGTCCCATAAAAATTTAGGGTAATGAAAGTATTTGAGCACATCCAACAACAAGCAACATTTTAATTGACTTTCCAACTATTTGGAATATGGCTGAAGCAGGTTTTTTCCATATAAATTTATTCAGTTGACTTCCTACTATACAGATAATATTACTAGCTTTGCTCATTCTATTTCCATATTTAATTTGCCATCTTCAGTAAAGGTTTCTCCATTCAGGATGTAGATGACATTTTCAGTGTTCATGCTTATTTTCATAGTTAGACCAGGTGTATTTATTATATGTATTAAGATGCGTGTGTGCTTCTGGCCAGTTTACATGATGCCACCAACTACCTCTTTTTGTATCCTAGATGGGATTCAAACCTAGATCTTTCCAAAGGGCAATGTCAAACCACCAGAAATATTCTGAGACAGAGCAGTGTAAGCTGGGTAGGTTACCTATTCTTTTGAATGGCAAGAGTAGTGTGGAATGCTATCAGTGATAGCATTCCACAGCTGTAGTCAAATGGGCTAAATCCTCTCCCAAGTGGATTTGTCATCGTGGGAAAAAAGATGATCATCCTAACCCCTCCCCCATTCATTAAAACCATGAATATGTTACATTGAAGAATAGGAGCTGTCGAACTGAACATGTTACACTGACGCAAAATAATAAAACTACAAGAAAACTAAGTTCATGATTGCTACATACAGCAGACGATAAAAAGCAGAGGAATTGTTGTTGTTGTCTTGTCCTTTGAAGAGTCTTAGATGTTTCCGTGTGCTCTTTGTACTGCTTTGGCTATGTCTGTGATTTTGTTTGTATAGAGCTGTTGTTCAGGATTAGGATCTATTTCTTGCAAGGCTGCTGTAATTGCTGGACAGGTAAAGATGTGAGTGGGTGTCAGTTCAGTATTGGGGCAGTTGTTGCAGTTTCTATATGTTCTCGTATCATCTGTATTGATCTTCATTCCTCTATAATGTCCTGTTCGTAGTCTTGCTATCGTGGTGGAGGTCCTTCTGTCAGCATTGATCTCGGGAATTTGATGTTGTATCACTGATTTCAATGGAATTAGTTTAGCTTTTGCTAGTGCATTGGCATCAGCAAGAGTTATCATATGAGTTTCTTGGTTGAGTTCTCTGGCCTCTTTTGCTAATTTATCAGCTGCTTCGTTGTGATCAATGCCTACATGAGCAGGAATCCATTGTAAAATGCAACTTTTACCTAAACACTTTAGATGATTTAAGAGTTTATGGATGTCTTGTGTGAGCTTGGTAGCAGAGGAATTGGAACATGAAATAAACAAAATGAAATAGGATATAATAGAACTAAGAGAAGTGAAAGGAAAATCAGAACAATGCATAACACTAAAGTCAGGAAATGTGCTTTACTGGAAAGGACCAGATGTCAAGCAGAAAGCAGTAGGTTTCTTTATAAACAAAAGTATAGCAAACAAGGCTATTAAATATGCAAGAATGTCAGATTGGATAGCATATATCATAGTTCAAACATCAGAAGAAAACCCATTAAAATAGTACAAATATATGCACCAACTAGCAGCTATGAAGATGAAGAATTCTATGACACAGTGTCCAATACAGCAGGATTCTACAGTCTACACCAGTGGTGCTTAACCTTTTAGAAGTCACGGAACACTTTTGATTATAAGAAAAATCTGGGGAACACCAAGAGCATTAGGGTCATAAAACTAACAATAAAAATATGCATGGACTTGCTTTTTATAAAGATGGAACTTATTTTAATGTGATACTTGAGCTTGTCGGCTTTCAGCAATATTGCTGAATCAGGTCTAATATGTGATATAGCTTCCCTCATCTCCTTGTCTATATTAGCAAGTCTTTCATGCTTTTAGTTAATATTGAGAAACCAAGCTCACACAAATATGATGTTGAAAACTGTAACAAAATTTTCAGTGCCCTTGTGGAGAGAGCTGGGTATTTGGCTTGGACAAAAATCCAAAATTCCTCGAGAGTTATTTGAGAGAATTTCATTTCCTTTTTAGAGTACAATCCATTGACAAGGTAACTAATTTTTCTTCTTCTTGTAATGAAAATTCACAACTCGATGTATTAACTGTGCCAAATGAATTTCGTACCCAGTCATAACTATGTGTATTTAAGGAAGGAAAGTAACTTGAAATCTTTTCTTCCAATATTGTTGATTGTTGTAACTGAAATAATTCCCTCGACATTTTTATTCCGAGTAGCCAATTATACTCATAACTGTGTCATATGACATCTTTCACTGGCAGAACACAAGTGTTCTAGGGAACACCTGTTAAGAACCACTGGTCTACACAATAGTGTTGAGAGATTTTAATGCATGACTGGAGAAAAAATAAACTTGAAAAAGTGTACAAGAAAAAAAAAATGTGATAGAAAAACAAAATGAAAGAGGAAATATGATGTTAAACTTCATGATGAGAAACCAGTTGAATGCTATGAACACATTTTACAAAAGACCAAACCTGAAAAGGACAAACAAAAATATTACAAGAGGAAACAGAATAAAACAAAATATTACATATTATTTTATTCTGTATCATCTTATAACAAAAAAAAAAAAAAAAATGTAATAAACAGTGATACATTGGTAGCCAACAATTATGCAAAGAAACATGAATGAAAAAGGAAATCCAAAAATGGATAATATGCAGATCATATATAATAATATATCTTAAAATAAAACTGCTCCAGAAAAGAAAACTAATTGGAGAAGGAAAACAGAACTTCTATGAGGAAAAAAAAAAAAAAAATATATATATATATATATATATATATAAAAATTAGAAAAAATATTAAAGATAAAATGATGCAAGAAACAATAGATAACAAAAATATGAAAGTACTAGAAAATAATCTAACAGGAAAAAAAAAAGAAATAACGCTAGAAGATGAAAATGGATGAGATTTCAAAGATAAAAAAGCATAGTAGAAAGGACTAGATGGTATTTTTTAAAAGCTGCATACCAATACAAGCACTGTTGAAAACTATTACATGGAAGCCAGAACCGGAAGAAGAAAGTATTCCAGAAATACAAAATTTTGAAATAGAAACGTGCAATATAATAAAATGCTAGAAGATGGAATTACAACAGAAGTGACAAAAGCAGGAGAAATATTAACAGAACTAAAAAATCTGTTTAATAAATGCTTAAAAGATAAAGATATACCAAACAGCTGGAACAATGCTATCATGATACAGATGTATAAGCTTGCTGTCACAAGTATATAAACTGTATAAAAATTATAACAAAAAAGAAGCACGAGATCATTAGATGAAGTGCAGCCTAATGAACAAACTGGATTCAGAAAGGGGTTTAGCAGAATCAAATGTCTGCAGACATTACATTAAATCAACTAAGGAAAACTGCAGAAAATACAACTCTTTTATAGACTATATAAGAAAGCATTTGAGTCAGTTAAAAAGCAAGAAATCTTAATAGCAATGAAGAAATATGGAATAAGTCAAAATTATATACTGCAAAAAATTAAGATGCCAAGAAATATATTCTTGGTTTCACCCTTCATACAGAAAATTTGTTTTCTTACATGTAGATAAAGAATGAAACTAAGAATATAATTTCTTGGTATTTTTAATGTATATACAAGAAAGCATTTAATTCAGTTGAAAAGCAAGAAATCTTAATAGCAATGAAGAAATATGGAATAAGTCAAAATTATATACAACTAAAATTAAAGATGCCAAAAAAATTATATTCTTGGTTTCATACTTTATCTAAGTGTAAACAAACAAAATTTGTGCATGAAGGATGAAACCAAAAATATAATTTCTTGGCATTTTTAATATAAGAAAGCATTTAATTCAGTTGAAAAGCAAGAAATCTGAATAGCAATGAAGAAATATGGAATAAGCCAAAATTATATACTGCTAAAAATTAAAGATGCCAAGAAATTATATTCTTGGTTTCGTTCTTTATTAGCAATGAAGTCTAAATAAACAAAATTTGTGCATGAAGGATGAAACCAAGAATATCATTTCTTAGCGATTTTAATATATATATAGTATAACCAAATGAAAAAATTTCCAGCAAAATATATGAAAAAGCAACTGCTAGTATCCTTATAAGTAAACAAAGCAGCCCATTCTAAATAAATAAAGGAGTAGACAGTAACAAAATGGAACAAATACAAGAATATACATATAAATTTCTTCATGAATGCTTTTTCCTAATTTACATTAGGAAAAAGCATTCATGAAGAAATTTAGCTAGGCTAGATTGCATTTGGCAAACTGAAAAGATTTACTAGTCAGTAAAATAAAATAAAACCAGAAAATAGAGCTAAACTTTTCAATCAGTGTATTATCCCAGGTATGACCTATGGATCAGAGACATAGCCAATAACTAAACAAATATTGGATAAAATGAGGAAAACTGAGCACAAAATGGAGAGAGAGAGAGTCATGCTAAATATCAAACTGCAAAACAAAATAAGGAATGAAGATATAACAAAGAAACAAGTGTTGAATATATATATATTATATTATAAGAGAAATTTTAAAACTTATATGGAGATGGGCAGGAGACATATTGCATGAAGTGATAAATGGACAATCACCCAGTGGTTGTCCTAGAAAAAAAACTATTCTAGAAAATAAGAACATACAGGGAACGTTTTCAAACCACTTCAGGCCTCCACTAAGTGGGTGGTCTCACTCCCACTTTAGGTGAGAAATGAATTTCCCACCTAAAGACATCCACTTTTTTTGGAGGGAATGGCACTGTGACGTGTTTAGGTGGCGGTTAATTTAGTGCTGTAAACTTATGTTTTTTAGTGAAATATTAATGAATTATAATTAAGGGTGTGAAAGATGGTTGTCATAAAAGCATATTATTTAGAGTATGATTAAGTATGACAAAGATTAAGGATATAACTGATGCTGTGAAGTTGCAGAGAGATAGTGAGTGAGATCATTGTAGTTGTGGAAATGAATGACCTAAGAATGTAGCGAAAGATCTGTGACACAGGATTTGAAAGACTTGATGACAGTAATGAATGAGAGTGGAAACATCATGAATGTGCTACCAATGATGAATTAAACAGAAGAGTGATTACAGAAAATGGAATGATGTCAGGATTGTGTAAAAACTTTTGTAAAGAAATGAAATTGAATATTCATTTTATGAATGTCTGGAATGAGTTTGATAAAAGGAAGGAATTTTTTAAGAGCGATGGTTTGTACTTAAAACAGATTGGGTGCATGGCATTTAGAACATTTATTGATAAAGGATAGAGTAAATAGTCAAAAATAGGGAAATGGGATTTGCTAGAGAGGCAGGAGATAGAGTCAGCTGTTAATAGTACTAAGGTTAATAATCACTATGAATGTGGGATTAAATGTTCTCAGAAAATAAATTTTACACATACAGAGTGGGCTAATTTGGAAGGGAGTATTGCAGTTTATGTATGCTAATGACAGAAGTATTTGGAATAAGTGTGAGAAAGTTTTGGCATTAGTTAGTACAACTTGCCTACAAATTATATCATGGGAATTAGTGAGACTTGATTGACTAAGAATGATACAATTATAGGGATAGAATGTAAGGAATACAGTATTTTCAGGGAGGACAGAATGGGGAGAGGGGTTTTGCAAATGACAAGAGTTGAAGTGCCTCGAGAAGACAGGTACGTAGAGGGCAGTTCATTTGTTGGTGTGAGTAGAGATCAACAGGATGAAATATGTAATTGATTGCTGCTATAATCCATGGGTGTATAAGAGAGAATGTAGATGGTATGCATTGGCCTATTAGCAGGATGAGTGAAGGTCGAGTAATTATTATGGGGGATTTTAACTATGGGGACATAGATTGGGAGAAGAAAGTCATGAGGAAAGAAAAGTTTATACAGTTGTTAACAGATAATTACCTGAGACAGCATGTAATGGAAGGGACAAGATGTTCAGGAGTGTTGGATTTAGTCATAGAAGACAAATGCCATGATGACCAGAAGGATTGGATGGGTGGAGAATGTCAGCATTGGGAAACCTTCAAAAGAGAAAGATGGAAACAAATGGGGGAGGGGTATATATAACCATCACCATATCCCTCATCCATCTTTACTGCAGTGGGTTGAATCCCCCCCCCCTACCAAGGGGTGTACAGCTAATTAATGCAGCCAGGTCAAAGATAGCTAAACCCCTTTGTATTATCTCCAGATGTTGTACACATATTAGTATATGCAATTAATATTAGTATAATAAATATTTTTATAATTTAATTAAGACTATTCCAAACCAGTGTTTGAGTATCTTAAAAAATTGTGTGAAACTGTTGTAATAACTGTAAATTTGTATTTATTTTATACGTTTGAAAAATATTCCTGACTTTTTATTTGTTTTTTGTTCTGCAAAAAGTTTTTCCTGTATTTGAAGATTGGGGCAATTAATGACTCTGGATTCCCTGCTGGTGTCAGTTGATACTGCTTTGTTATGCCATGTAATTACCTCTCCAGCTGCAGCATTTGATATCCCATTCCCCCCCCCCCCCAAAAAAAAAAAAACAATTTATCAGCACATTAGTTACATTTACAGTTATAATAAAATTTCAGAACAAATCTAAAACAAATCTAACTATCATCCCAGGCCCGACAAGTAAACATTGAAACAGTTTAAGACATAAGACAAGAACCAATTTAACCCTCTGGAGCTCACAGCTGATGCAAAATGTTTAATATAAATAAATAAATATACTTACACAATTCAGTGTATATAGTATGGTTTAGTTGTTTTTTTAATCTTTGTTCAATAATTTTAGATTGTAACTGAAAATAAATAAACCATCATGTATTATATATTTGAAGATTGGGGCAATTGATGACTCTGGATTCCCTGCTGGTGTCAGTTGATATATTATATTACTGAAATATATATAGAGAGCCAAAGGCTTATTTTTATCATATCATACATGTCCTCTAAATGTGCTTTACATTTTTTTTTTTAAGGAAAATACTAAGGAAAGTGATCTGGAGCTCACTCCACCTTTACTACGAAATGTCCATAAGGTTGCTTATGCTTCCATCAGCCGGAACGTTTGGTCTGTATATTCGAAACTCTTGGTAGTTTCTATATTCGGCTACGAAAATATTGGATTCAATATCCACTTAAATTTTATCGTCATGTATTATATATTTGCTTTCTTTATGTTTTATTGCATTTTAGCACATATACTAGTAATGAATGTATCTCAGATCGTGACCTACGCTGCAATTTTTCCACCGCGAGCTCCGGAGGGTTAAATGTCTGTCTGTTAGAATGCAGTTTACTATTGCCTCCATTGATGAGTCTTGACTCCGTGTTTGTTGTATAATCTGTTCTGTATTCTTTAACTATCTTTAAATTTAAAATAAAAAAAAAAAATTTCAGCTGTAAATTTTACATTTCTGACGTAAAGTTAGGGTGCATGTTGTCGCACTTCCAAGTGCAGTGTGTTAGGGACAAAGGTCTGAAATGATAATTTCAGTAAAGTAGTAAAACAAACAGCAAGTGGAAAATTTCTCTCACACAAGCTTTAAAAAAATATATCCTGAGTGGATATATTGGGTAAGGTGAGTAAGTGTCCGATTCACAATCAATGCTTTCATTCGTTTGGAATGTCGCAAAATCTCTTGCGCAATGACGTTTAACCTTTCCGCAATGCGGGCTCGGCAAAGTAAACGAATACTCTGAAAGAGCAAGGTTTATTGTGAAAAATGTTTTGGCTAATAAAAGTTAAGCATTACGCATAAATATTAAGCCCTGAAGCTTATATCATAGAGGGAGTTAATTATCTAATGATGTCTACTGCTGTTATTTTGCAGGAAGATACTTCAGATGAACGGTTACAATTTTAGCATGATTGTTATATAGGACGTCATGATTGGTAGCGTCATTCATGTCCTTAGCAAATTTAAGCAGAAATTCTACTCAATAATAATTTTATTCGAGAAGTGTATCAAGCAAAATATATTAATACTAGAAAATGTTTAAAACTTATAAAGCACGGATAATTGTCACCAAGTTCAAAAATATTGGAAGCAACCACCTTCAGTCCACGATTAATTACACCAGATAAGTTATTGATTCTAAATGCAATGTATAAACCTGTAAATAAAATGTTAAATCATAAAATTAAAACAGTACGATCAGGTATCTCTTCATCAGGATTTAGTGGCCCTGAAAAGGGCCGTTTGGATCATCTAGACGAGGATTATTTGGCACTAGTATATTTCGTTACAGCCTTGGTGCCTTCGGACACAGCGTGCTTTGCCAGTTCACCAGGAAGCAAAAGACGCACAGCAGTCTGGATCTCTCTACTTGTGATGGTGGACCGTTTGTTGTAGTGAGACAATCGGGATGACTCCGCAGCAATACGTTCAAAGATGTCGTTTACAAAACTGTTCATAATGGACATAGCTTTGCTCGACACACCTGTATCCGGGTGAACTTGCTTCAGTACCTTGTAGATGTAAATACTAAAGCTTTCCTTCCTCCTCTTCTTCTTTTTCTTCTTATCTCCTACACGAACATTTTTCTGAGCCTTTCCAGGCTTCTTCAGAGCTTTCCCACTAGGTTGAGGTGGCATATCGATCGAAGCAAACAAGAAAACACCTGTAACAACAATGTAGACGATGGGGAAATTTTTGGGGCCGCGTTTTTAGCACCCTTTTTATATGAGAACGGTAGATTGGGTGCACAACAATGAGAACGTGCGAGAGAGCTCCTCTTTCTTATTGGTTACTCGATTTACCAATGAAAATAAAAAATTAAATCCATTTTCAAGAGCATATTCATTCAAATATAATAAGAATAATTGTCAATTTCATTTTGGGGAGGGGGAATGAACACCTGATTCCCGGAAAAGTCCTTTTTAGGACTTCCAGGGTGACAAATGGCAATGCTATAGCCAATGAAGTTTTAACTGAGGCTCGGCTATTGCCGTTACCCAGCCATGACTAGAGCTTTTTAGCTCAATAACACTATCCATACAGATTTACTTCATTCAGATGACGGGATAAAGAGTCAAGGACTCAGTCCATCGCCCAGTTCTTTTAAGAACTTTAAGAACTCAATTTCATTTTTTTTTTTTTTTTTCAATGGAAGTAAGATAGCGGGATTGATTAATGAAGATGGCGGCTCGCGTGGTAGTGTTTAGTGTCGTGTATTATTGATGGTGAATTGTGAATTTGACGGTTATGATTTAGTGATTTATGCGTATTCATCAGTAATTTCAGTTAATTGCTTACTGCCATAAACAGGCACTTTATTTATTTTCCATCCAGGTAAGTCAATTGAAGTTATAAGGGCGATACGCTAGGCCTACTGCCGTTAGTATCGCCATTGCTGTATTTTATATCGCGACATCTTATTGCTGGTAGAGTGTCTACGGGATTTGCTAGTGGACCCTCAAAAGTCCACAGGATTACTTTTACCTGCTCGGAACACCAGAGCAATCTCTACTCTTTCTCCATCCTTGACTTAACACATTTCCAAATATTGTCATGGCAAAACTTCTTAATGAGGCCAAATTCGAAGAAGTTTATTTTGAATTCCTCAGACTGGGAAAGCTGCTGAGTGAAAATTGGCCGGGAAAGGTTAAACTGTATGACACGTTTCCCCCCGAATGTGTCTCAGACGCTGTCGCTGAAGATCATTTAGAGTCGATGCCTTCTACTCCTCCAGACTTTGCAGAAGTGCGTGCTCACAAAGTCGTCGCTGAAGATCATTTAGAGTCGATGCCTTCTACACCTTCAGACTTTGTAGAAGTGCGTGCTCGCAAAAAGCGAAGAACAACAGAAGAACCGCACAATGACAACACTGTAATGGAACAGGATTCTCAGGGTTCGGACGCCGCTACCTCTCCCAAAGAAAAGGTGCCACCGGTCATCCTTAGAGAAAAACAAAAGTGGGCAGCTTTACGATCCACAATGTCCAATCTGCATATTGGCTTCATTAAGGCCAAAAACATGGATGAAGGCATAAAGATTCAGCCAGCAACAGTGACAGACTACAGAAGGTTGACCAAGGAACTGGACAACAGAGGCATCCAGTATCATACCTTTGCGCTCAGTTCAGAAAAAAATTTAAAAGTAGTCCTTCGTGGTGTCTGTGAAGACATTGACACAGCAGAAATCGCTGCTGACCTAAATTCTCAGGATCTGCCACCAGTCAAAGTGAGCAGAATGTACAAAGCAGACAAAACTCCCATGCCATTAGTCCTTGTTGAGATTCACAAAATATATAAGGATATCTACAACTTAAAAACAGTCTGTGGTCTCATCGTCACACCGGAACCACTCCGTAAAAGATCATCTTCTGGGCAGTGCCACAGGTGCCAAAAGTTTGGCCATGCCCAGAATCTATGCCGAGCAGAATATAGATGTTTAAAATGTGGAGACAGCCACCCAACCAATACCTGCACTAAGCCAAGGACCACCTCGGCCAAATGTGCTAACTGCAGTGGCCCTCATCCGGCGAACTACAAAGGATGCACTCAACACCCAAAGAACAGACGGATGGAGGCAATCAATCAGCCCTCCTCCTACAGTACAAGAACACCAGCGGCCCAGACATCAAAACCGGAGACTCATCGACCACAGTCGGAGACCTCCAACCAAAAGCAAACAAGAAGTTATGCCGATGTGACCCGTACAACTAGGCCAATTCCAGAACAAAATCAACCAAGAGCACCTAAAAACCTAACAGCTATTATCACGGCCTCACTAGCAAACATGCTACAAAATTTTAGCCTATCAAACCCTACTGAAACCTCCACTAAAAGATTTCTTCGTGAAACACAGGTCATCCTCACAGCTCTCATAAATGAATAGTAACAAACTCATTCCAGCATCTCTTCAAATAGTTGCTTGGAATGCAAATGGCCTCAAAAACAAAATCCTGGAACTCCGTGCCTTCACATCTAGGTATCAGCCAGATGTTATTCTAATCAGCGAAACTCATCTAAGACCCTCAGACAACCCTACAATAAGGGGCTATCACCTATACAGAAATGACAGACTACTCTACAGAGGTGGTGGCACTGCCATCTTCATTAAAAACTACATTAAGCACCACTCTGTGAGCATTCCTTCAACCACTAACCTTGAGATCACAGGAGTGGAAGTAGTCACCAGCTCCACTGGCAAACTGAAAATCTACTCAGCTTACAATCCTCCCCAAAAATCTCTACTTCACTCTGATCTAAATGCCATCTTAGGCATCAGAGGGCCCACCATTATTGCCGGGGATCTGAATTCCAAGCACCCTGCCTGGAATTGTTCAACCACAAACAAGAATGGTTGCATCCTTTTCAATTACTTAGGATCAAGCAACGCTGTTGTGGCAGGCCCCACCGAACCAACTCATCTCAGTACGTTCGGCACTGCTGATATCCTGGATATAGCTATCCTGCAGGATATTAAACTTCAGTACAGTATCATTTCTATGGATGAACTATCATCCGATCACAATCCAATACTGCTGCAGCTGGGAAATCAGGAATTCCTGTGTCCTCCTCACTCCTACATTGTATGGGAAAGACTGTCAGCCGCACTCAAGGATCATATTGGACCTGTTCCTCACATACACACAAAAGAAGAAGTAGAAACTGCAGTTACAAATCTCACACAACAAATTAATTCTGCTATAAAGGTAGCTTCCTCCTACAAATCTGCCCGCAAGCCAGATCGTTTGCCTGAAGACATCATGAACTTAATCAGAGATAAAAACAGAGCTCGAAAGAGATTCCGTAACACGTGTGCACCACAAGACAAAACAAATCTAAACAGATTAAATGGGGCAGTAAGAGATGCACTGAAAGCTCACAGAGACCATGTATGGGATGAAAAGTTATCCTCCATTTCACCTAGTGATCACTCCATCTGGGGACTACTAAAAAATACCAAAAACAAAGGCAGATCCCTTCCCCCAATATTAACTGATCAGGGCCTTGCTCACACAGATGTGGACAAAGCAGAGGTTATAGCGCACAGCTTGGAAGAGCAATGCAGGCCTTCGTATGGAAACCTTGACTTTGACCACATACATAAGATTCACAGCAAGGTCAGACACTCACTCAAACTTCCTATCACCAGCACTGACCATATTGCATCAACATCACCTGCTGAGATATGACATTATTAAAAATTTAAAGAACAAAAAAGCTCCTGGACCAGACGGCATTACTAATCGTGTGATTAAACTTCTGCCCCGGAGGGCAGTAGTGTACCTGACCAGTATAATAAATGCAATTTTAAGATTTCACTATTTTCCTTCAACCTGGAAACTGGCTGACGTAATTCCCATACATAAGCCAGGCAAAGACTCACACCTACCCCAAAATTATCGTCCAATCAGTCTCATCTCAAATCTGGGTAAGGTTGCAGAGAAGGTCATCCTCTCACGACTTCAAACCTCAATAAATGACCTAAACATCCTTCCAAAAGAACAGTTTGGTTTTAGGCAACACCATAGTACTACCCAGCAAATCCACAGAATTGTTGAATACATCACAACCAGCTACAACTGGCGCCAGTGCACAGGCGCTGTTTTCCTAGACTTATCCAAAGCATTTGACAAAATCTGGCATTTTGGACTCCTGCACAAGCTTATCTCAGCCGGCATCTCACCTAAAATGGTTCATTTAATCCACTCATATCTTCAAAATAGATCAATGCAAGTAAAAATCAACGGTTCTACATCCTCCCAGCGCCACATCTTTACTGGAGTGCCGCAGGGATCTCTGCTGGCTCCATTGCTGTTCTCTGTATACATGTCAGACATCCCACACAATCCGATGACTTCCATTTTGGCCCTATATGCAGACGATACGGCAATACTAACCAGATCTCTCAGACCCCTTTTCATTACCAGAAAGCTTCAAGAAAACATTCTAAAGCTGGAGGGTTGGTTATCTAAATGGAGATTGGAAGTCAACCCCCAGAAAAGCTCAGCCGTTCTTTTCTCAAAAAGGCCAATGTCTCCTGTAGGAGATTTGTTACTATTCAATATTAAAATTCCCTGGCAGTCAGAAACAAATTACCTGGGTGTAATTCTCGACAAAAAGCTATCTTTCAATCAACACACCAAGTCTGCATGCACAAAGGCATCTAAAGCCATAGCACAGATCTATCCGCTAATTAATAGAAATAGCAAGCTCAGCAACAGAATCAAATTGCAGCTATACCAGTTGACGGTTCGTCCTATAATCACCTATGCCTCTCCGGCCTGGAGCCACACCTCTAATGCTAACATCATCAAAATACAGCGAGTGCAGAACAAGTGCCTGAGAATGATTTTGAATGCCCCGTGGTATGTTAGAAACACTCAACTCCACAGAGACACAAATATTCCCTATATCTTCTCTTTTCTACGATCCTTAGCCACCAAGTTTTTCCTAAAGACGTCCACACATCCCAACGATTTGGTTCAACAAGCTACAGCATACGATCCAACGGACATATTCAAATACAGAAGACCAAAAGCTATATTGGCCTCCTTTAGTGATGCATAATCTCCATGCTCAATCAGGGCGAGCATTCTGCTCATAAATTTTACCTTCACTGCAACCACAACAGATAGCGGGGAATATGAAAAGCATCTTGCTTCACCCCTAAAGACATAAATGTCAAATGTCAAATGTCAATTTCATTTTGGGCCGAGTGTCATGATTGCGATTGTGATTCCTATTGCGAGATTGCGAGGCCGATCTGATTATGATCTTGAAGAGTGTGTCCTTCACGCAGCAGATTAGCAGTTCAATCGGAGTTTACTACTGTACCGTAGGTTCGTGCTCGATAAACAGAGCAGGTAAGACTTTTAGTTCTACTTTTAGTTCTAGCTTATTTTCATAAGCCTAGCCATGGATAAGTCCTTCGACGATCTCAATTTTCAGGAACTTTTGACGCTTTTCAGGGATTTAGGCAACTTGCTACACAAAAAATGGCCAGATAAAATCGGAGCACACCAGATCCTTGAAGCGGAGATAGAGGATACCCATCCCTCTAAACTTCCTCACCCTTCACATGACAACGCCTGCGAGCCAGCAATAACTACTGAAGACATCTCTCCTTCAAACTCCAGTAGCTTTCAGGAAGTTAAACGGAAGAAGAGAAAGAAAAAATCCCCTGCGACACATCCTGAAATAATACCTCAGACGTCGGAAACTACAGCTCCAATGGATACATCAGCGCTAGCTGATGAAAGAACAGGGACATTGACACAGCCCAAAGAGAGAATTCCGCCAGTAATCTTGAGAGCTAAAGAAAACTGGTCGTCACTTGCTGAGACGATGAAGAACAATAACATCAAGTTCTCATCAGCTAAAAACACCGACGATGGAGTCCGCATACAGCCCGAAGGAGAAACGGACTACCGCCAGCTCACCAGACTTATGGATGAACAGAAAGTCCCATATCACACCTACCAACTAAAAAGCGAAAAAAACCTTAAAGTAGTCATCAGAGGTCTGGCAGAAACCATAACTACTGATGAAATAGCTACGGACCTCAGATCACAAGGTCTTGAACCAATTAAGATCTCGCGCATGTACCGCGCAGACAAGCGCCCCATGCCTCTGGTCTTAGTGGAGATCAGTAAAGACCACAGAGCAATTTACGACCTTACTATAGTCTGCAACTTAGTCATCAAGACCGAACCACTCAGAAGAAAGGCATCCGCCGGTCAATGCCACCGCTGCCAAAAATTTGGGCATGCACAAAAGTTATGTAAAGCAGATTACAAGTGTGTAAAGTGTGGTGACAACCATCCCTCGCACACTTGCACAAAATCATCGTCTACACCTGCTAAATGTGCGAATTGTGGCGGCCCCCATCCAGCAAATTTTAAAGGCTGCTCAATTCACCCATCTAACCAACGGAAGACTAGAGCGGCGTTGGCTCCGCCCACTGAGATTCAAGACACGAAACCTTCGCCGGAAGTCACAGTGCGGAGTGTTCCCGCCGATAAAACATACGCTTCTGCGGTCTCTCCCCGGATTTTACCCGTAGCCTCGACAGATTACAATGAAAATTCTGCACAGATTCTTGCTGCCTCACTAGGGGAGATGCTAATAGCCTTTAGCAAGATGAACCCCAGCCAAGCCGACACTAAGAAATTCCTCAGGAATGCTCAAGTCATCTTCTCCATGATCACCCAATGACATGCTCCTGCATCTCGATGCTGATATCCCAGATATTTCCACATTGCTTCGTAACACTACCGCTACTTTTTCACCTAAGCAGCTTCTCATTCCGAGCAACTCATTCAGGAGTTTTCTAAGCGCCCGAAAGCTGCACTACCTTTCGGCTCACGCGCTTCCGCAATGCCCTAATCAGGGTGAGCCGAGTGCTCGCTAACCTTTAAAATAAGTCTTTTTCATACCGATGACGGGATCAGAATCCACGGGATTGACATCCATCAAGCCACAGAAGTTAACAGTTAACAGTCAATTTCATTTTTTTAAATCATTAAAAAAAAAAAAAAAAGTCAAAAGTTAAATCATTTTAAGAAATTTTTCTAAAAATAAAAATAAAAAATGGAATCAGAAGCTCAATGCTTACCGATAGTTCAACTGAAACGGTAAACAGAAATTAAAGTTTTTATGCTTGATAAATCAGTATTAAAATTTTATTGTATTGAAAATGATTAAAATCATTTTCAATACAATAAAAATATATTGCTCCTTTGATTCAATTCAATACAAACAAATTAATCATTAAACATAACGTTACATTATTCCCAGATTGTAAACACAACGTCTGTTTTTGTTCTCGCAAACAATAGAATTTATTATTTTTATATATGATATAAGATTTTATTCATACAGTGCTGCAAGATTATCCCCATTGAAATTCTCCAAATGTAGACATGACGTCTGCTTTTCTTCTAGCAGACGATCTAATTGTTATTATTATTATAATACAAAAACCATTTAACAGAGGCAATGTTTATCATACCTCGTTTTAAATTGGTTCAATGTTAATTAATAACCACTCCACAAATGCAAAGCGTCTGTAATTTGAAACATCTTAACGATTAACATTTCTGACATAAAGGGTGAAGAAAAATGCTTTTCACATTCCCCGCTATCTAATAGGGAAACACCGAGTGGAAAAATATAAGTCAATTGCTCGCCCTGAGCGGGCTTGAGTATTAAACATTAGAATTGAAGTCCCTCCCAACCGGCGGTATGGATGAAATAGTCAGCTCTCCCTAGCTTTTTTCATGGATCAAAACTTCGTTCGGCATTCTGCCTTTTATCATGCATTACCTTCCTCCGCCGTTAAACTTGTTACGGCTATTCTATAACCATTAGTGGATTAACTATTGCTGAGTGACCTTTGTGTCCCCCTGTCTTTACGTCTATTGTGTTGCTTAGAATTTCATTTACTGTCCTAAGCCATTTGACCTTTTTTGCCTCTAAAATGATTTATTGTGTCTCTTCCCAAAAATTGAAACGAATTTCACATATGCGAAAAAAATCAATCCTGAAATCACCACCGGTCAGCCTTTGCAATGAATCTATTTACTGATAGTAAAATTGGTGTATTTTATTCTAGAAATCAGTGCACCGGAAGAGTTGCACTGATTGTTCTTTCACTTTACTTATAATGTAGAAACAATTTTTTTCGAATTTCAGAATTTTCAAATGTTTGCTTTGAAAATTCTGAAATTCTGTCTAATATTTATATTTTTAAATAATATTTATTGAAATAAATATGTCCTTTTGCTTTCGTTTCTAGCCATAAATAGCATTATATGGATCATCACATTTCAGTTTTAGAAACGATTTTTTGTTATTCATAAAGACAAAATAATAAAAAAATGTTAAAATGCTAAATTGCATTGCTCGGTTTCCGATTGTGAGTCTTTTTGGTATCAAAAATTTATATCCAATGATATTTTAGCAGTGATTCTTTGCCTTCGTCTTTTATTTATTTGTATTATGCATATTACGATAATATCCAGTGCATATCCTCGTAGATATGTTGAAAATATATGAAAAATATCATATACGGAATGATTCAAAATTTTTGCTCATTTGGAAGATTTTTTAATGCCCCCCCCCTCCTGGAACTCAATTGCATTACTCTAAACTTCTACAGGTTTGAAAGCTTTTCTAGATAGTATTCAAAATCTATTACTTCATTTTACCATTTTGACAAAAGATGTACGGCAATCAGATTGTACCGTGAAGCTTCTAATTCTGTACTATTTATTTGCAATCTAAAACCAGCTGTTCTACTGTCTGCTAAAATTATGTGAAATTTTAGAAATAATATGCTACATTTTCACCAAAAAATTGTTTATATGCATACCACACAAAAGAAAGTTCAGTAGTATTATTTTTGTTTGTTTTTCTTTCAAAAAAATCTAAATATTACTTCTTCTGCTGCTAGAAGCTATTTCTGAAATAATCTACGTCTTATAAATACTTGGTAATATCCTCTTAGCTGGAGGCTTATTACTCTCAGTGCTATTGAGAAAGAAAGGGGAGAACACTAAAGTGCCTCAGGCTGTAGTGCAGAATACATCAAGAATGTCTTGTTTCCTTTTCCATTGTTGATTACCGATATCCTACCAGAATACTGACATTTCGTTTTACATGCTTATACATTATTTATGCCAAAATATTTTCTTAATTTATCATGATCAGTTTCACTTTTATTATCGAAAAATTAGAAATTATTTCATACAATTATCTTGAAAAAGGGGATTTGAATTATTTTCAAAGAAAAGGTGCATGTGCGTTTCATAATCTTCTTTTTTTTGGGGGGGGGGGGATATATAGACCTAATCAATCTGCGGATATTTCAGAGAATTTATTTCATAAATCGTTCGCAAGACAACTGTTACAAACGTAAATCACTTGGGGAACATACCCATTCATCTTAGTGTAAAATAGTAGCAAAGGTTCAGTTACTTGAGATATCTAATCTAGAAGAAAATGTTATGTCTGCTGAGATTAGAATCTTACGTGAATAATTTTTTGACATGATTTCTCTATTCGTTATAATGTAACCAATTTCCAGATTTTTTCCCTCCTGCAGACTCCATGTTATATGCAGTTATTTCTTGTTTGTAGTACAAGAAAAAAAAAAAAAATCAGATAACAGAAGAAAAATATGTAGTATTTTCTTTTCCACTTGCTGAATTTACAATGATCTTTCTTTGTGTTCTGAAGAAAAAGTGCAAATGACTTTTTTCTTACTATTTTTGCCATTATAACATCTGATATAATTATAAGAGTGACATTCTACCGTTTTTCTCAAACACGAGAAACAGAAATAAGGTAGTAATAATATTGTTGATTCTGTCAAACTTCATTGTAGCAGAAATTTTTATTACAAAACTTTGTAATATATATATATTTCCGAAACAAGAAATTTGGAACCTATATCACTTCAATGTTGAGTGTTGGCAAATTGAAAATGTTCACGTTATTATTTATATATTTCATTTATTAACTGGGGGGGACTATGCCCAATCCCCCCCCCGTGTTCAGGACTCCTTGAATTCTGATGACTCGAACTTTGAAGACTCGAAAGGGGGTTCCACACACCCCCTGGCGCCTACGGTGCCCAATCCTACAAGTTCCGGACTGGTAGGCCGGTTCTCCTTGAATTCTGATGACTCGACACTCAGGGTAATCCCTGAGTTTCAAAACGTTTCAAAAAACGTGACATAAAAAGGCTTATAATTTTACATATATATAGGGTAGATTTTATTTTATTATTTTTTTTTATCGTTTTGGTGAAATACTTTACCTGGAATACTCTTTCCGGTTCAAGAGGAACTGAAAAGAGTATTCCAGTTCCTCTTATATTTTATTCCTTCGAAAATATCACTGTGTTATAAAAAGAATTTAAAAATTAGCCTTCAAGATGAAAAGGAAACAGTACATTCAGGTATCCCTCTATCAATATTTGCAGTCCTGAAAAGGGCTGTTTGATGGCCCTGAAAAGAAACATTTTTTATTTCATACTGTTCAAAATTTAAAATTCTTGAACAGTTTGGAACACCCTAAAGCAAGAGTAAACACACAAAGCAGTTTTACACTCAGGGCACCAGATTTTTGTTTCCTTTCTGATTTTTTTTTTTTTTTTTTTTAAATATTAGCCGTTGGTGGTAGATTTTCGGGATAATGGTTGGAGTTAGCAGCGTTCAACCTCAGATGTCTGGCAGGACTGCCTGTTTTTCTGCTTGCTGAAGAAGGCGCATGTGCATGCAGCAATGCTTTCGCAATTTCTATTCTGTATTCTAGATATGTTATGGTAGACAAACATTTTTTCTTGTGCAGAAGGAAACTGTTCTAAATAACAAAATCCAATATATGTCCAAACACTTTTTTGTAATATTTTTTATGCTGTTTCCTCATTACAGAGTAGAATGTCGAGTCCACCCATAGTGTTGTTGTATGCACACACAGCAATTGGTTTTTCTTTCTTTAAACCATGCTTCTCCACGGATTCCGTTGATGGATTGTGCAGGGAAGACAGCAGAAAAACATCTTTTTTTGTCTTTCCAACGTAGTGCAAAGACTTTCCCTCGCTGATAAGCTCGGATTTCCCCCTTCGATAGCTTTCCCGAAGCCAGATCTGGAGGCATGTCTCGCCTTTTTGCATTTACAGTACCATAACTATCTGTACGATGCAGTAAAAGCAAATCAGCGAGTTCAGGACACATATAGTAATTATCCAATGTAATGCAGTAACCTTTTCCGAGTAAAGGGTTTAGTAACTTCATTACTGCATGCATCGACAAGGGGAGATCCGAATATTTATCATGCTCGATTACAGTTTGCTTTCCCGTATAAGGTTTGAAATCCCAAAGATATCCACTTTCCGATTCGCAAAGCATAAAAAATTTTACTTCATATTTCGCTTTCTTTTTGGGAATATAGTGCTTACATTTCAGTCTACCTTTGAATGGCATAAGGCTTTCATCGATACTCAAGTCTCTCTCAGGAATGTAGAGTGATCTACATTTCTGACGGATTTTCATCAGAAAATCATAAATTTTGTTGAGAACTGGGCAAGGATGTGTTGCCTGATCGTATTACTCATTATTCTGAAAATGCAAATACTTCGTGATGAGACTGAATTGTTTTTCAGTTATAACATCACGAAACATCGACGTGTTCAGAATCCAGCCTGTAGACCAATACATTTCGAGAGCGGGCTTTTTCACGATACCTTGCACAATGAAGAGTGCTATAAATGTAAGGAGCATGTTGATATCTATTGGGCTCCAAAGTTTACTGCGAGAATTGCTGCTTGCCATCTCGTAAATGAATTGTGTCTTGGGTATACTTACTAATTATTCCTTTCTGTCCAGCTCTAAGCTAACGGAGATTTACTAACCCCCACTGAGAAACAGAACAATAGAAACATGCAGCACACTAAAGAGCCTCAAGCAATATCTGAATATTTTACGGGCAGAAATTTCTTGTTTGGTTTTCCACTTTTTTTTATTCTGATATTGCATTTGAAGGATGACAGTGATTTTAAATATTAATTGCGCCTATTACCGAATATCACATAATTTCCTGATTTATAATAATCAGGAAATAATATGTATATTTTGTGATTTATAATTTGCTAATTCATAATAATCACCACATAGTTTTAGTATGAAAAATTAAAGTTATGTGGAACAATTGCTAGAGAAAAATAACGAATTAAATAAAGACTGTACCTATGTTTCATAACAATTTTCGGTTGCGTGATAGTGTTGCAATGGTGGGGGGGGGGGGGTTAAACTGTCAGAGGCGAAATAAAGTTCAATTCTATTGTGAAAGGAAATGAAATTTCACATTTGATGCATTTGATATACATATTTTGAATGATAAAAATAAGCAAATGTATCGCTTACTTTAAAAATTGGAGAATATAATATCTGAATTATGCAGAAAATATCTAAATATAAATTTAAATCATAAATGTTAATTTCATTTTGTAATGACCAATTATACAATGAAACCCAAAAAATGAAAGTACAAAGAACAGTAGATTAGTATACAACATGAAGAAAAAAATGTAGTGATATGATTAAAGAATTTCATGTTATTCTCTATAAAGCAAAGTTGCTCAAGCGTGTCCTAAAGGAAATCTGTGAAGTATTATTCGATTTCGATGGTTTTGTACAAAAATAAAAATAATATAATCTGGAACGTCAGCAGCCGGTTTTCTTTTCTTTTTTTAAAAGAATATTTCAAATAATTATCGTCAATTAATTTCTTCGAGAACAAAGAAAAATGTTTTGTCTAGTAAGCGATTAGAAAAAAATTACCGCAAAAAAATTAAAAATTAAATTGGTTCCCCAAGGTAAGGCAAGGCAATATTTAAGTGAAGAAATTATGCAAGATCTTTATTTTGTCCAGACATTAAAATTGTATTCTACAATAAAAAGAGAAAACAAAAATTAAATAATTTCTCTATTTTTAGTCTATCCTATATAACTAAAATCTAGTTACCCAACATAGAACAAGGAAGTGCCTTTCTTGTTATATGGCAACTGAGAGACAGCTCGAATGTGAGATAATCCGATTAACCGTTCTCTTCAGCGTGAGGGTTTATCACACCTAATGGACATGACAGTCAAATTGCACTTCTTATCCAGGCGGGCTGAATCATATCCAGATTAGTGTAAATATAGGAGATATCTGTGTCTCGATGGAGCGTTTAGGATCATTTTGCACTCATTGTAACTTGAGAATATTAGTATCAGCGCTATGGCTCCAAGCCGGAGAAGCATAAGTGAGCATAGGACGAACCATCAGTTTGTGGATAAGTAGTTGGATTCTGGTGTTTAGTCTACTGTTCCTGTTGATTAGAGGATAAAGTTGAGCAATGGCTTTTGATTCCTTTACACAGAGAGCCTTGATATGGCAGCTGAAAGATAGCATTCTGTCCAGTACACCAAGGTATTTGACTTCGGTTTGCCACGTGATTTTTATTTTAAACAGGAAGATGTCCTCTTTAGGAAGCATCGGTCTTCTGGTGAATAGCATGGCTACGCTTTTCTGGGGACTCACCTGCAGTCTCCATTTGGAGAACCATTTTTCAATCAATAGTAGGTTTTCTTGTAGTTTTTTTATGGCAAGATGCGGCTGTAGCGATCTGGCTAATATTGCTGTATCATCCACGTAGATGATCATGATAGATGACAATGGATTGTGCAGGATATCACACATGTATATGGAAACAGAATCGGTGTTAGTAAGGATCCTTGTGGGACTCCAGCCAACATGTTTCTGTGCCAAAACTGCACCGGCGATCTTGATTTGCATGTGCCTGTCAAAAAAGTATGATTTCATTAGGCGAACCATTTCCAATGGAATTCCAGTTGAGATCAGTTTATGCAGTAAGTAATCCGAAATGCCAAATTTTATCAAATGTACTGGCTATGTCAAGGAAAACAGCCCCAGTGCATTGATGCCAATTGTGATATATTCGACTAGTCTGTGTATCTGTTGTGTAGTACTATGGAATTGATGGAGCCCAAACTGCTCTTTAGGAAGAATGTTTAATTTGTGTACAGAGGCTTGGAGTCCAGTAAGAAAACCCTTTCTGCGATTTTACCCAAATTTGAGATGAGGCTGATTGGCTGATAATTTTGACAGGTGTGGGACTTTTCCGGTCTTAAGGAGTGGAATTATATCCACCACCTTCCAACAGGAAGGGAAATGTTTGAAATGAAGGCTGGAATTAATTATGTTGGTCAGACGTACAATAGCTATATGAGGTAGCAGCTTAATCACCTTGATGGTGATGCCATCAGGTCCAGGAGCCTTTTTGTTTTTTTAATTTTTTGATTATATCATGTATTTCTGCTGGTGATGTGGGTGCAATTTGTTTGGAGCAGGTTACAGAAGATTTTAATGAACATCTGACATGTCGATGGATCTTATAGATGTGAAGTCTAGATGTACATATGAATGATTACATTGCTTGTCTAAGTTTTCTGCTATTGCTTCGTGGGTTTTATCTACATCAGTGTGGATGAGGCCTAGATCTGTTTGGAGAGGGGGGGGGGCAAGAGATTTGTTTTTGTTTTTGATCTTTCTGATTAGATTCCAAATGGAGTGATTGTCAGGAGAGATAGAAGACAATTTTTCTTCCCAAAGTCGACTTCTATGTGTGCTTTAAGGGCATGTCTCACTGCAGAATTGAACCTAAGTAGGTAAGGATTTATTGACATATGCTATTATCAGCGTCCGTTCATCATGGAGGACCTTCCATTCGAAGAACTGGAATTTAACCAACTGCTCTGAGTGTTCCAAAAAATCGGAATAATACTACACGCCAAATGGCGGGGTGGGGCACAACTCCATTGGATCCTGGCGACCGAAACAGAGGTGAACAACCCCCCTGACCCCTGCAATTATGAAGATGACACAAGAACAACATCCCAGCTACAGTTGCCCAGACCCTGGAAGAACCTGACGACTACCAAACGTTCAGCAGAAAAAAGCGACGAAAAGAGACCAATTGAAGAACCGGAACACCAGCCAATTGGACACAGTGGCACAAAATAAAAAACAAGTCCAGCCAGTAATCCTGACAGACAAACAACGTTTGACAATCTCGGAGGGCATGAGGAACTCCGAGATTAAGTTCAAAACAGCCGAAAACTCCGAAGGAGTTCGTATCCAGCCCGAAGGGACATCAGACTACCGGCGGCTAACAAAGTTAATGGACGAGCCAAAGATTCCATCCACACTTTCGAACTGAAAAGCAACAAAAACCTAAAAGTTGTGATTAGAGGAGATTTCAAACCAAACCATAAAAGCACTCCCCCATAAAACAGTTATGCATCTAGTGCATCATCAACGCGATGCTAAGACACAACTACTACCCCCACTCGCTGGAAGCACAGGTATGTAATCCTCATCCACAAACCAGGAAAAGCACCTCAATTCCCCCCAGAAGTACAGACCCATCAGCTTCCAATCAAATCTGGGAAAAATCGCGGAAAAGATAATTCTGAACCGCCTACAAAACGAAACGGACAAAATCGACTTTATCCCAAAAGAACAATTCGGATTTTGCAAAGGCCACTGCACAATCCAACAGGTCCACAGACTTATAGAATTCATAACTACTGGACACAACACACAGGTGCAATCTTCCTGGATCCGGCGAAAGCCTTTGACAAAGTATGACACAAAGGCCTCATCCACAAACTAATAGTGCAAAATACCCACTAAACCTCGCCAAATTCACAGAATCCTATCTGAAAGACCGAAAATTTCAAGTTAAGCTACGTGGCCTCAGATCCTCCACGATAAGCATCACAGCAGATGTCCCACAAGGCTCCCTCCTATCGCGACTATTCAACATTTTCATCTCAGACGTCCCAAGCACAGCATCAACCACCGTGGCTTTCTATGCAGACAGCATGGCGATACTGACTAGATCACTTAGGCCACACAATGACTACAAAATGCAGCAACAAATCTTGAAAAATGGCTTCAGAAATGGAGGGTAGGATGTCAACGCCGACAAGAGCACGGCCATACTCTACAAGAAAGAAAGCAACCCACCACGGAGCAGTCACGATGTTCAACACATATCCCATGGCAAAAAGAAGTAAAATACCTGGGAATCAAACTAGATAACCGACTCAGCTTCAACCCCCACATCTCACAACATGCCTGCAACAAAGCCAACACAGCAATAGCGCAACTCTACCCTCTACTCAAACGAAGAAGCAAAGTCAATACAAAAAACAAACTAAGATTATACAAAGCAATCATCAGACCCATACTAACGTAGGATCTCCGGTGTGGAGCCACACCTCCTCCAGCAACATCAAAAGACTACAGGTACTACAAAATAAATGACTCCGATGATCTTCGACGCCCCGTGGTTTGTTAGGAATGCTCTCCTCCACCAAGACGGAAACATGCCAGACATACCACGTATCGCGACCAGACTGCTGCCAAGTACTTCACTCAGGCATCACTCCATCACAACCAGCTCATTCGCGATTCATCAAATTACGATGAAAACGACAGATGGAGACACAAACGCCTGAAGGCAGTTCTGATCATCGTTTCAAACGATTCTACACAACCCTAATTCGGGCGAGCCAGGCGCTCAGAAAAAATTTCTCTCTATTAATAATCACAATCTAGCGATGAAGGGATAAAAATCCAAGGGATTGACGGCCATCTCGACATAGAAGTTAACAGTAAGGGCATGCAGAATCCTATTCAGGGTTCGTTTGTCTTGTAGTGTGCAGGTATTGTGAAACCTTTTTCTAGCCTTATTTTTCCCCTTGATCAGGTTCATGATGTCTTCTGGAAAGTGTTTGGGCTGAGGGTAGTTATGGAAGTAGTGACTGCTGTAAGGGCTGTGTTAATTTTTTGGGTCAGGTCTTTAACAACTGTTTCAATTTCTTCTTTGGATTTTATAACCTGAAGTGGACCAATATATTTCGGGAGTACTTTGGTCAACTTTTCCCATCATATGAATGAGTGTGTGTGTCGGGGGGGGGAGTTTTTCTTGGTTTCCCAACTGAAGTAGTGATTTTGATCAGATGAAAGATCATTTAGTGTCATTAACCTGTACTGAAGTCTCACATTCTGCAGTATGACTATGTCCAAGACATCAGGCGTGCCATACGAATTATGATGGCTAGGTTCAGCCAGCATCCTTCTCAGTATTGCAGCAATCTGGATGATTTTCACCATCTTTATAATATATTCCCTGAATTGCAGGTTTCTATCATTCATCACATCAAGAACCCTTGCCTACCCCACTTCACCGAAAAGAGTATGCAGCTTCCCCATCAATGTATCCCAAATTTCAAGACTTTACATTTAGGTGAATTAACCTGATGCTCCTTTCATTTATCCAGTTTATTCAAATCCTCTTGAAGGACTACCACATCTGCACTATTACAGTACTAATAACCCTTCCCAGCTTCGCATCATCTGCATAGAACTGAATACCCCCATGCAGTGCTCTGATGTAAAAGTTATCAGGAACATATTTTCGCTTTAAGACAAATAGCTGAGAAATCTTGAGAATTATGGGGTAAATGGAACATTACAAAGAGCAATACATAATGTATATTTAATTTGCAAGTCAGCAGTTAGAAATGAAAGAAATACCAGTACAGACAGAAGATTTTATTTAAAATCAGGGGGGTTAGAGTGCACATTAAGTCCACTCTTATTCATCATCTACATGGATCACATTTTGAAAGAAAGTGACATTAAACTTGATATTAGAATCGGAGATAGCAAACTTAGCTCTGTATTTTGCATATGATGTATTCCTAAACACATCCAGTGCAAGTCTCCAGGGTTCTCTAACTAAATATACAGCTGTAACAAATTTGGCCAGAAAATGAGCAAGAAAAAGACCAACATGATGAAAATAGGCAGGAATACAGCCGCGTTGTATTCCTGGATAAGCAAAACTGGGCATGGTGGGGAGCTAGTTAAATAAATTTATATAGAATATGAGAGAAATTAGCTAAAACACCAAACTAGCAGTATAACAGTGTTCAAATCAATTTTAAGTTATGAATCTGAGAGTTGGGTTAGAAATAATGCACAAAGAATAGAGACTACAGATATAAGTTCTGAGAAAAATTAGGGGAGTGAACAGATGGAAGCAATAGCAGAATCATATTAAAAATGAAGATATTTGAAAGGAAGCCAACATTGTTAGAATCCAAGAATGTGCGAATAGGGCTAATCTAAGGTGGTATGGCCACTTAAATAGAATGGGTGAGGAAAGGTTAGGAAAAGAGGTGTTTGATGACAAGACAGCAGGAAAGAGACCCAGAGGAAGACCGAGATGTAGGTGGATTGATTTAATTCTCAGAAGTACCTTAGAAGAATGAAATGTTAGATATGACAATGGAGTGCTGACAAATAATAAACTAATTTGGAGGAAAACTGTTGATAGGAGATTAATAATAATGTAAACTTAATCATGTGGTGTTGTCATACTAACCTGAACACCGTTTGAGGGGTACATATCAGCAAATTGATTATGATGATGTATATGTATACAAATTACATTTTAAAGATTTATGTATATTCCTCTACTTTTACAGAAGAAAATGTATCAACTTTATAAACATTCTTTTTTCCCGCAAGCTAATAAGGTGATGGTATGATTTCATCTCTCTCTTTGTGTGTGTGTGCACATGCGTGCATTAAGTCATGATAGAATTTTTCAGATGGAAGAAAGAAAAACTGTGAACGCCAATGCAAAAGAGAATAAGATTTCTTTACAATTATGAACCAACTTTCAGCTTTTAAAAATTTGCAATTTTCTTCTTTTATTTTTTGAAGGATATTTTTTGCTAAGGTAGTTTGGTAACTGTAAAAAATTCAGGGAACCTACTCAAGTTTTATTTATGGTTATAATCTAAGAACCAGTTCACAGATAAAAATCACAAATAATCTAAATTTCCATAATTTTTAAATCATTTCTGTGAAAGATAATTACAGTAATCCTTCGATTAATGCGACCCTATTAGTGCGTCATTTTTTTTTTTCGATACCCAAATTCGATTAGCGCGCCTATATACATTTTAAAATTAAATGATACAGATTTTAAAAAAATTTTCTATCTATACATTTTTATGGCTAACTATTTTAAAAAATCACTACCGATTTAAAACATTTTACAAAGTTATTTTTATTGGCATACTACACTAGTCCCATGTACACTATGTTCCAAATGTTTACCGCCAAAATTTATGTCGTCTGCTATAGTACGCCCACAGATTCGAGACACTTTGACACTTCAGCGCATGACACTTTGACACAAAAAGGCGAATCCATTCCGATAATAGGATAATCAACCCGTCTTCTAGGATGAGTTGTTTATTATTACACGTCCGAAAATTAACTTTTTTTATCTATAAAGCCCGTGATTTCGCTTGTTGGCGACCAATTCCTACGTCCCTAATTTCTTTCTCGCCTTCAATGATAATGTCCAAGAGTTAATTAAATCTCATTCTGAAGAAATGAGTGATTCCGACCTGCTAAATTTAGATGCACAGCGGGAAGATCCCGAAGAATATGAAGAAAATTTAACCACTGATAGTCAGCCAAAAGAGATTTCACAGAAACAATTTGAAAATATTTTTCGTACAATCGAAGTTTTTAAGCAGCAATGCTTGAGGCTGACCCTGATGAAGACAGCAGCAGTAAAATTTGCACAAGAGTAAAAGAGGCAATAGGGCCATACCGTCGGCTGTATGAAAAAAGAAAAAAAATGTCAGCGAAACTACGTTAGCTCAATTCTTTGTTAAGAAGTAGAATAATAAAATTTTTATTCTGAATGTTTTATTATCTTTCATCTTCATGGTTTTCCTTTAACTAGGCCCTGAGACATACCTTAATTCTTTTATAAAAAAAAAAAAGGGTCAAAAAAGAAATCTGAGGAACGAATTATACATTTTCCTATAGGTTATTATATTCGATTAGTGTGTTTTCGATTAATGCACCTGTTTTAACACTTTCATTGCCAAGCTGAAAATTGGAATTTCGTGTGGTGGCCAAATTTTTTTTATCTAGTTAGCGACGTCCACGCGATAACGCGTGATCGGCCGTTTGGTGAGGAGTCGCATCGCGTGATATCGTTCATTGCCAAGCTGAAAATTGGAATTTCGTGTGGCGGCCAACTTTTTTTTTTTATTTAGTTAACGACGTCAACGCGTGATCGGCCGTTTGGTGAGAACTCGCATCGCGCGATATCGCGTGTTTGGCAATGAACATGTTACAGAACGCATTAGCGCACTACGCAAGACGTTGCTGACTATAAGGGTGAAGCAAAATGCTTTTATAATCCATGCTATCTGATAAGGTTGCTGTGTGAGGAAAAGTTTATGAGCTAAGTGATCTGCCTGAGTGGTTGCGATTTAAAGATCTTCATTTGGAAGTAGGATGGCCTTGGGTCTCCTATATTTTGAGAAGTCTGTTTCATCTTTAGGATGAGGAAAAAAGCACATTTGAGGCTGTTTGGTGTGAGATAGAATCTAGCAGAACAAAATATACAATTGGGTGCTGCTATAGACCGGGTGATGGAGTGGATGGTGGGGATAGTATGCATAAGCAAATAGAAGAAATGAGTGGAAGGAGGGTAATTATTATGGGTGATTTCAATTATGGTAACATTGACTGGAAAGAGGAGAGGGCACATGGGAGGAAGGAATTGGATTTTATGCGGTTATTAAGGGACAACTATCTACGGCAACATGTATTTAAAAATACCAGGGGGAAGAGAGTGCTGGACCTAGTAATTGCAACTGAGAATGTGGCTGTAACGAACATAACCATGTTGCCACCAATTGGTGAGAGTGACCATAAGGTCATGACTTGGGAGGTGGCTAAAGGAGTCGAATTTACAATTAAGACAGGGTACATGTGGAATTACCGGGCTGGTAAGTATGACAAGCTTAGGTGTGTGCTTGGCTCAATGCCATGGCATGTAAAACTGCAAGGGCTGGATGTTGATAGTGCATGGGAGGTGGTTAAGAACTGCATGCAGGAGGCAATGGTTGACTGTATACCAAGAGTCCGAATAATAAATCAAGTAGGGGTTAAATCGATGAATAACAGTATTAAGCTTGAGCTGCAAAAAAAGAAACAATTGTGGAGGGAATTTAAGGAGAAGGGATAGACCAGGATGGTAAGAAAAGCAAAAGCAGATTACGAACGGAAATTGGCCACGCAGGCTAAAGAGAATCCCAAACAGTTTTTTCAATATGTTGCAAGTAAAAGGAAAAATGCTCATGGTAGAATGATCTTAAAAAATGCTGAGGGTAGGGAGGTAACCGAATCAGTCGATATTGTGGAATTACTGAGCGAGCACTTTGCAAGTGTATATCATCCAGGTAGTGACTTTGCAGGAATGGAAGAACCAACAGCTTATACTGGAATTGGGATGAATGAAGTAGAGGTAACTAGTCTATTCAGAACCTCAATGTCAATACATCTGTGGGATTGGATGGTATACCAGCTCGTGTTGTACGTGAAGCGGCCAAAGAATTGTCAGTGCCCTTGACCATTTTGTTTTATTTGAGCCTCAGGACAGGAAAGAGGGTAAAATAGTTCCACTGCACAAAGGTGGTTCCAAGGCTGCTGTTGAAAATTACCGGCCAATCAGCATAACAGGAATCATTATCAAGGTCTTAGAGAAAATAGTCAAGAGGAAAATACAAGATTGGATAGAAGAAAATGGTATACTGTATCGGGGACAGCATGGTTTTATGAAGGGTAGGTCATGCCTCAGTAACTTGCTCACGTATTATAACACAGTGACGGCTGAACTGGATAAGGGTAATGGGTTTACAGTGATTCTACTGGACCTTGCTAAGGACTTTGACAGGATACCACATGGAATTCTAATCAGTAAATTGCAGCATATGGGAATGGACATAGGGTTGGTGAGATGGATAGGAGGGTGGTTGACGGAGAGTGGTTTACTCAGGAGTAGAGTCCACAAGACGGCCTGTGACTAGTGGTGTGCCACAAGGATCTGTTCTTGGACCACTGCTGTTTAATTTGTTCATAAATGATATAGGAAAGGATCTGAGAGGAACAGTTCATTTGTTTGCGGATGATGCGAAGTTGGGTAGGGCAATAGTGAATGCAGATGACGTCAAAATTTTGCAGGATGATTTGGATAGATTGGAGGTCTGGGCTAAGGAGAATGGATGTCAATTTAATGTGGCAAAATGTAAGGTTATGCATTTTGGGGTGAAAAGATTGGCGGCAGTTTACTGCATTGGTGGAACCGTGCTCCAGGAAATTGATGAGGCACAAGATTTAGGAGTGTTGGTGGATAAGGAATTGAAATTTAGGGGACACATTGCAAAAGTGGCCAAATCAGCTCATCAAATCACCTGGTTGCTGAAGAATACGTTGACAAGCAGGTTATTGTTCCTCTGTATCGAGCCTTGTTAAGACCCCATCTCGATTACTCTGCTCAGATTTGGTCACCTAGGTTTCTTCTTGATGGGGAGGATCCAGAGGCGAGTGATGAAGATGATAGCAGGTCTGTGGAATGAACCGTATGAGAACAGGTTGAGGATTTGTGGGTTGCAAAAATTGGTTGATAGGCGGAGGAGGGGAGATATGATTGAGACATTCAAATTACTGAAGGGTTTCTGTAAAATTAATTCAGAAGATATTTTTGAGAACAGGGCTGGTTGTGGGAGGACTAGGGGACATCCATAGAAACTGGGCAAAAGTGTGGTTAGTAAAGGTGTTAAGAGCTGGGGTCTTTACTTTTAGAGTAGTGAATGAGCGGAATGCGCTCCCTGAGTCTGTGGTGGATGCTGTGACAGTGAATGAGTTTAAGGCGAGGTATGATAGATACTGTAAGAATGTCGAATAGTTGTGATGAATATGATTTGGGGCCTCCCTCGATGAGTCTAATGACTCCCTGGAGTTGCCCGTAATAATAGTAATAGTAATCTTAATTTGCTGCTTGTTGCACTAATTTATTTGGATGTGAAGAGGATGGAGAAGAACTTTACTGCTGAAGACTGCACATTAGCGCACTAATTGAGGGATTGCTGTACTTCATCTTTAACCTAACCAAGTTGTGTCTGCGCGTGCGCACGCACGTGAGAAAGAGAGATTATTCAGTACAATTGAACGGATACCCTTTCTAAACAGATGGATTTTTTTTTTTTTAAACGTTAAGCTTAACCCTTTTTGCAACAGTACCATTATGCATGGAAATGTGTTTTCAATTCCAAATAACCATTCCATGTTGCTGTACAGTTCTTTCATTTCTGCTTTCCAGCCCAATTTTTCTTTTATTTTTGGTAATAGGCATAGCTGTGTTTATTGCTGTTTTTTGAATACGTATCACTGCTCTCAGCCATTTCAAAATTGTTTCTATTTACTTTGAATGCTTATAAAAATTAGAGTCACTATATATCCATGCAAGTAGCCAAGATTTAATTTAACATCCTGTATATGACATAATAGTGCATAACAAATTCAGCATATTAAAACAAGTCAAACTTAATATTCCAATGAATAATTTTATCAATCTTAAAAATTTACAATTTATAAAACACCAAACAATATATTTTGAGACCTTTCTTTCTATTACCAGAAGTTTCTCTATTGATTTCACATTGAAAATATTATCTATTCTATCCTTCTAGGACGGGTTGAGTCCACTCCTAATGAGGGGTTACTATCGTATTAATGCAGCCGAATCGCCACTCATCTGCTGCATCCCCTAAAGGTGATATTCATGACTGTATCCGCGTGTGTGTTCACGGGGCCAGTTTGCCTGCTTGCGGGATGAAAACCCTCAGCTAAACTGTCCACGCCCAAGACCGGCTAACTTGGCTATGGCTGAGGAATATCCTTAAGCTCCTCACGTCTTCGACGGGAATCGAACTTAAGACACTCCTTCCCCAGGCATATGGTTGCGAAGCGCATAGCCACTAGGCTAACCGCGGGGACTGAGAATATTAACTGAGAAATAAGTCCTTTGTTCCCTCCATGTTAAATGGATCCATAATTCTTGATGCATAAAAATGCTAGTTATATATTTGTGTAATCTATATTCTATAATTATGATTACACAGATATATGATATCATATTACACGTGTATTACGTTATTTGTGCAGCCAAAATTACAGAATAATTACACAAATATAAGCTAATATTTTTATGCATCATGAATTATGGATCAGTTTAATATCGAGGTAATCTATACGAAGGACTCATTTGTAAGTTAATTTTCTTTGCGATGAGAATACTCATTGTCCTGAGTGAAATAAAAACAAAACATGTATTTATCGTTTTTTAAACATTTTTAACGATACCGTATTAACATTTTTTTCTTTATTTAGCATCTATAAAAATAATAGTGAAAGTCCTTAGAGAATGCTTTCAAGACATATTATTCCATTTCAGAACTTCTTGTAGGTATGTTTTTATATCAATAATTACAAAATAGCCTTATGTAAAGTGACTGCTGCAAACAAAACCTTTCTAAATGTAGGGCTAATAAAAGAATGTATGAGTTTTATATTATGGGAAAAAAATAAATATATGCAACTTAAGGACATAAACGGATGATGAATATTGAACTGAAAGTAATTTATTATTATTATTACCACCACTACTACTACACGTCACCTCCATGGCGTCCAAGGACATAAGCTGTATCACTGGGAAAACTCAGTGGACCTTATATCTAGTTGTAAATTCATAACATTTTAGTAAATAATTAATACTGTGTTAGAAATCTCTCATCCCTCTCGTTTGTATGTGTGTATTTTTCCCCCTTCAGTAATAGCGTATCAATATATCATACACTTAGTACTAAAGTGTGAAAAAATTGTTTTGGAAATAAATGTATTATTTCCAAAATGTATTATTTTGACATTGTTTGACATCTCTGGTGGTTTGGCCATTTGAACAGAATGGGAGAAGAAAGATTAGCTAAACAAGTTCTTTGCCAGGATAGTAGGAAAAAGATCCAGAGGAAGATGTAGATGGATTGATACAGTAAAAAATGCTTTAGAAGAGAGAAATATAAGATCTGATAATACTGGAATCTTGAAATATAACAGGCTAATCTGGAAGATTGTCGATTGGAAGTTGGTAATGATGTAACATTTCATGTAGTACTATCGTAAGATCTGTACACCATTGTGTTTTTCAGGAATTTGATGATGTATTATTTCTTAATATAATGAAATTAAATTCAATTGAGATTAAAAAAGGACAAGAATCATATAATAAATTAATATTTTTTCATAATGTTAACACTAGAAATGGGTATTATCAAAACATTGATAGACTGAAAGTTTGTGGGTTAAGAAGTTGGTTGTTAGGTAGAGAAGAGGGAATATGATAGAAACATAATAATAAAGATTGATGCAGGGGAAATATTTCTCCAGTGGGATAGTGGTGGAACAACAAGAGGGTCATCCCTGGCAAATGGAACAGAATATCATCTGTTCCAGTTGCCTTTCTACATATCATGTTTCTGATAGTATGCTTTGCTGAAATTGTTTGTATTATGTGCTGAATATTCTGTTAAGAAGGGTTATATGTGGAATTACAAGGCTGGTGATTATGACAAGCTGAGAAGTCAGCTTTCAAAAGTGCTATGGCATGAGAATTTAAAGGGGAGAGATGTTGATGGTGATTATCGAGGAGCATTTAATGAAAGCAGTATCTGATTGTATTCCCAGTCAGGAGGAGGAATCAGGTAGGAGTAAGATGGATGAATAATATTATTAATCGAGAGTTGCAGATAAAGAGAAAATTGTGGTATAAGTATAAAGAAAAAGGTGATGAGCAGTACAAGATACAGGCAAAAAGGGTAACCTGCATGGTAAGGAAAGCCAAAGCTAATTATGAGAGGAAGCTAGCTGATGAGTCCAAAAAAAATTCTAAGGAGTTCTTTCGCTATGTGGCAAGTAAAAGGAGGAATAACTTTGGAAGGATGACTTTAAAAATGTTGATGGTAAGGAAATTATAGAAACTAATCAAATAGTTGAGTTGCTTAGTAATCATTTTGCAAAAGAGTACCATCTTGATTGTGATATTGCAGTGTCGAATGTGTCATTGACTGATGAGTCTAGTGATGACTTTGAGGAATAGAAGAATTTGAGGTGCTTAGTATATTACAGAAACCTTAATGCTAACACTGCCATAGGGTTAGATGGCATATCATGTTTTAAGGGAATGTGCAAGAGAATTAGCACCTCCTCTAACTTGGCTGTTTAATTTAAGCATCAGTTCTGGTAAAGTCCCAATTGAGTGGAAAGAGGGAAAAATTATTCCGCTACATAAAAGGGGCTCCAGGACTGAGGTAGCAAATTATAGACCAATCAGCATATCGGGAGTGGTGGTTAATGTTCTGGAGAAATTGATAAAAATTAGAATTTAGGACTGGGTGGACAGCAATATGATACTTTATAAGGGGCAACATGGTTTTGTGAAGGGTAGATTTTGCCTTAACAATTTGCTCACTTTCTATAATGAAGTAACAATGGAGTTGGATAAAGAAAATCCTTTTTCACTGAAAAAGGATTTTCTTTATCTGTTGGACTTTGCAAAGGCATTTGACAAGATTTTGCATGGAACTCTGTTGCATAAATTGGAGCAAATGGGTATGGATCCAAGGCTAGTGATTTGGATTAGAGAGTGGCTAGATATTAAAGAGTGGTTTATGGTGGAGTGGAGTCCAGTAGAAGGCAGGTGACTAGTGGTGTGCCTCAG